>NW_027252668.1:1273968-1371468 GCF_044704955.1 Pristiophorus japonicus | reverse complement strand
ATCACTGTCCTGGGCAGCGCCATGGTCAAGATCACCTACGAGGGCATGGTGCAGGAACTGCCACTCTGGATTGTCCCGGGCGGCGGCCCCACACTGCTTGGAAGGAGCTGGCTGGGCAAAATCTGCTGGAACTGGGATGACATCCGAGCGCTATCACATGTCGATGAGGCCTCATGTACCCAAGTTCTGAACAAATTTCCTTCCCTTTTTGAGCCAGGCATTGGAAACTTTTCTGGGGCGAAGATGCGGATCCACTTGGTCCCAGAGGCATGACCCATTCACCACAAGGCGCGAGCGGTATCTCACATGATGAGGGAGAGAGTGGAAATCGAGCTGAACAGGTTGCAATGCGAGTGCATCATCTCCCCAGTGGAATTCAGCGAGTGGGCCAGCCCGATTGTTCCAGTACTCTAAATTCATGGCACGGTCAGGATTTGCGGCGATTATAAAGTAACTATTAATCGTTTCTTGCTACAGGACCAATACCCGCTACCTAAGGCAGGCGACCTATTTGCGACACTGGCAGGAGGCAAGACGTTCACCAAGCTCGACCTGACTTCGGCCTACATGATGCAGGAGCTGGAGGAGTCTTCGAAGGGCCTCACCTGCATCAACACGCACAAGGGACTGTTCGTCTCCAACAGATGCCTGTTTGGAATTCGGTCGGCTGCAGCGATCTTCCAGCAAAACATGGAGAGCCTACTCAAGTCGGTACCACGCACAGTGGTTTTTCAGGATGACATATTGGCCACGGGTCGGGACACCGTCGAGCACCTACAAAACCTGGAGGAGGTCCTCCAGCGACTGGATCGTGTAGGGCTGCAGTTGAAGAAGTCGAAATGCGTCTTCATGGCAACAGAAGTGGAGTTTTTGGGGAGAAAGATCGCGGCGGATGGCATTCGGCCCACAGACGCCAAGACAGAGGCTATCAGGAACACGCCTAGGCCACAGAACGTCACGGTGTTGCGGTCATTCCTGGGACTCCTCAACTATTTTGGTAACTTCCTACCGGGGTTAAGGACCCTCTTAGAGCCCCTACATGTGTTACTGTGTAAAGGTGAGAACTGGGTAAGGGGGAAAAACCAAGTAATTGCTTTTGAGAAAGCCAGAAACATTTTATGCTCCAACAAGCTGCTTGTATTGTATAACCCGTGTAAAAGACTTGTGCTAGCATGTGATGCGTCGTCGTACGGAGTCAGGTGTGTATTACAACAAGCTAGCGTTGCGGGGAAGTTGCAACCTGTCGCCTACGCCTCCAGGAGCTTGTCTAAGGCCGAGAGAGCCTACAGCATGATTGAGAAAGAGGCATTAGCGTGTGTGTTCGGGGTAAAGAAAATGCATCAGTACCTGTTTGGCCTCAAATTTGAGCTGGAAACCCATCACATGCCCCTCATATCCCTGTTTGCTGAAAACAAGGGGATAAATACTAATGCCTCAGCCCGCATACAAAGGTGGGCACTCGTGCTATCAGCGTATAACTATACCATCCGCCACAGGCCAGGCACCGAGAACTGTGCGGATGCTCTCAGTCGGCTACCATTGCCCACCACGGGGGTGGAAATGGCGCAGCTGCAAACTTGTTGATGGTGGCGCAGCCCGCAGACTTGTTGATGGTCATGGAAGAGTTTGAAAATGATAAATCACCTGTCACGGCCCGCCAGATTAGGATTGGACCAGCCAAGATCCTCCGCTGACCCTCGTAAAAAACTGTGTACTGCATGGGAACTGGGCCAGCATCCCCATTGAAATGCAAGAGCCAATCAAGCCGTTCCAGCGGCGAAAGGACGAGCTGTCCATTCAGGCAGACTGCCTGTTGTGGGGTAACCGCGTAGTGCTACCCAAAAAGGGCAGGGATATGTTCATCTCGGATCTCCACAGCACACACCCGGGTATAGTAATGATGAAAGCGATAGCCAGATCCCATGTGTGGTGGCCCGGTATCGACTCTGACTTAGAGTCCTGTGTACGGCAATGCAGCGTATGTGCTCAGTTGAGCAACGCTCCCAGAGAGGCACCACTAAGTTTGTGGTCCTGGCCCTCCAGACCATGATCAAGGATCCATGTCGACTATGCGGGCCCGTTTCTCGGTAAAATGTTCCTGGTGGTGATGGATGCTTTTTCAAAATGGGATGAATGTGAAATAATGTCGGGAAGCACCGCCACCGCCACCATTGAAAGCCTGAGGGCCATGTTTGCCACCCACGGCCTGCCTGACATACTGGTCAGTGACAACGGGCCATGTTTCACCAGTGCCGAATTTAAAGAATCCATGACCCGCAATGGGATCAAACATGTCACCTCGGCCCGTTTAAACCAGCCTCCAATGGGCAGTCAGAGCGGGCAGTACAAACCATCAAACAGAGCCTTAAACGTGTCACAGAAGGCTCACTCCAAACCCGCCTGTCCCGAGTACTGCTCAGCTACCGCACGAGAACCTACTCGCTCACAGAGATGCCCCAGGCTGAGCTACTCATGAAAAGGACACTTAAAACCAGACTCTCGCTGGTTCACCCCAACCTGCATGATCAGGTAGAGAGCAGGCGGCAGCAACAAAATGTAAACGATGGTCGCGCCACTGTGTCACGGGAAATTGATCTGAATGACCCTGTGTATGTGCTAAACTATGGACATGGTCCCAAGTGGATCGCGGGCACGGTGATAGCTAAAGAAGGGAGTAGGGTGTTTGTAGTCAAACTAGACAATGGACAAATTTGCAGAAAGTACCTGGACCAAACGAGGCTGTGGTTCACAGACTGCCCTGAACAACCCACAGCAGACACCACCTTTTTCGAGCCCACAACACACACCCAAAGGATCAACGGCCTCACCCTGGACTAGGAAATCGAACCCATCACGCCCAACAGCCCAGCAAGGCTCGGCTCACCTAGCAGCCCTGCAGGGCCAACAACACGCCAGCCCAACGAGGGCACAGTCAACACACCAGAACAGACATTTGTACCGAGGCGGTCCACCAGGGAAAGAAAGGCTCCCGACCGCCTCACCTTGTAAATAGTTTTCACTTTGACTTTGGGGGGGCAGTGATGTTGTGTATTGCAGGGTGAGAGCACTGGGGGTTGTGAGCAGTGAGTGTGTGATGTGAAGGGAGATAATGAATGTTGAGTTGAATCATGAGCGAGAAGCTGGAGCTGGGAGACAGGCCTGGGTCTGCCCGCAGGCCCACACATTGATTGAGTTGCACCCACCAGACTCGGAGAGGCTGCTCTGGCCCTGTGGCTCGTGTGAGTGTTCTGCGCAGCGAGGCACCGACTCTCCCCACGCCAGCAGAGCCTGACTCTGCTCCAGGCTGCGGGGGCCATGCATTTGCTCCATGGCTTCTTTGCTTAAGAATCCATAGCAACACATTGTTATTGAGAGCTAGTTGGTTTATTATTGGATCCCCCGAACCCAACTGGCTGGGGTTTTATTGAGTCTTGTGAACATCACGTGCCTGCCTAAGCCATTCCCCAACTCAACAGCTCGACCAACCTGTGAGCTTACTCACCGGGATGTACACTACACAGTGGGGTGGGGGATTGGACACGTTGGGCTCCCTTAGCTGCTTCGCGGAACCTCCTTGCAACATCTAGGTGTCGAGCCCCCGCCCCTCCCCCCCGACTGTCTGCCCGTCCATTAGGCAGATGATAATCCAACGTGCCAATGGATTCGATGATCAAAAGATGGAGCAGTTCCTTGGGAGAGCTTACTACAACAACAACTTGTATTTATACAGTATCAAAAGGGAGTTAGATGTGGCCCTTACGGCTAAAGGGATCAAGGGGTATGGAGAGAAAGCAGGAAAGGGGTACTGAGGTGAATGATCAGCCATGATCGTATTGAATGGCGGTGCAGGCTCGAAGGGCCGAATGGCCTGCTCCTGTACCTAGTTTCTATGTTTCTATGTATCTGTAAAGCATGCACTCCCATGTTCCGCCCCCAGGGAGCGCATCCCCTGAAGTCCCAGCATCCCTTGGGAGCACTGTATATAAGCTGGTCCCTCAGCACTGTTCCTCACTCTGGAATGTCTTATTAACTGTTACTTTCACCTCCCTGTGTGCAGTATCATTTGTGTTAGGAACACAATAGTTTCAGAGGGCAATTAAGAATCAACCATATTGCTGTGGGTCTGGAGTCACATATAGGCCAGACTGGGAAAGGACAGCAGATTTCCTTTCCTAAAGGACACAGTGAACCACAATCTGGTAGTTTCACGGTCATCATTACTGACATGAGCTCTTTGTTCCAAATTATTTAATGAACGGAATTTAAATTCCCCAGCTGTCCTGAGGGGATTTGAATTCACGTCTCCGAATCAGTAGTCCAGGCCTCGGGGTTACTGGTCCCGTAACATACCCACTGTGTCTACAATCATAATGTTTGACAGGTGCAGGAGGAGACCATGCTCCCCTTGGATCTGTGCAGGCTCCCTGCTTCAGTTCAAACTGCTCGAAGGCCTGTGTGTGTGTCTTTCTGAATCTGTGAGTGAGTGTATGCGAGTGATTGAGTGAGTGCGTGAATAAGTGAGTGTGAGAGTGAGTGAGTGAGTGTAATCCTTGTCACTGGGCCAAGACCTAGCTCTGTCGAGCCCGTGTGGTGGCTGGTGTGCAACGGTCACCCCACATTAAAAAAAATCCATGCACAGGCATCTACCACCCTTCAACATGTAGTTCGGGATCTGGAATATTAGGTCCTTCATTGAAACACCTGTGAACTCATCCTTTTTTTGGCATGGAAGCAAGTCATCCTCGATATGACGGATCACCTATGATGATGGATGTGCAGTGAGTGTGAGAGAGCGAGTGTGTGTGTGAGAGAGCGAGTGTGTGTGTGTGAGAGCGAGTGTGTGTGTGTGAGAGAGCGAGTGTGTGTGTGTGAGAGCGCGAGTGTGTGTGTGAGAGAGCGAGTGTGTGTGTGTGAGAGAGCGAGTGTGTGTGTGAGAGAGCGAGTGTGTGTGTGTGAGAGAGCGAGTGTGAGTGTGAGAGAGCGAGTGTGTGTGAGAGAGCGAGTGTGTGTGTGTGAGAGCGAGTGTGTGTGTGTGAGAGAGCGAGTGTGTGTGTGTGAGAGCGCGAGTGTGTGTGTGAGAGAGCGAGTGTGTGTGTGTGAGAGAGCGAGTGTGTGTGTGAGAGAGCGAGTGTGTGTGTGTGAGAGAGCGAGTGTGAGTGTGAGAGAGCGAGTGTGTGTGAGAGAGCGAGTGTGTGTGTGTGAGAGCGAGTGTGTGTGAGAGAGAGCGAGTGTGTGTGTGAGAGAGCGAGTGTGTGAGAGAGCGAGTGTGTGTGTGAGAGAGCGAGTGTGTGTGAGAGAGAGAGCGAGTGTGTGTGTGAGAGAGCGAGTGTGTGTGAGAGAGAGAGTGTGTGTGGGAGAGAGCGAGTGTGTGTGTGAGAGAGCGAGTGTGTGTGTGAGAGAGCGAGTGTGTGTGAGAGAGCAAGTGTGTGTGTGAGAGAGCAAGTGTGTGTGAGAGAGAGCGAGTGTGTGTGAGAGAGCGAGTGTTTGTGACAGAGAGCGAGTGTGTGTGAGAGAGAGAATGTGAGTGTGAGAGAGCGAGTGTGTGTGTGAGAGAGCGAGTGTGTGTGTGATAGAGCGAGTGTGTATGTGAGAGAGCGAGTGTGTATGTGAGAGAACGAGTGTGTATGTGACCGAGAGCGAGTGTGTGTGTGAGAGAGCGAGTGTGTGTGAGAGAGAGCGAGTGTGTGTGAGAGAGAGCGAGTGTGTGTGAGAGAGAGCGAGTGTGTGTGTGAGAGAGAGAGTGTGTATGTGAGAGAGCGAGTGTGTGTGAGAGAGAGCGAGTGTGTATGTGTGAGAGCGAGTGTGTGTGTGAGAGAGCGAGTGTGTGTGAGAGAGAGCGAGTGTGTGTGAGAGAGAGCGAGTGTGTATGTGAGAGAGCGAGTGTGTGTGAGAGAGAGCGAGTGTGTGTGAGAGAGAGCGAGTGTGTATGTGAGAGAGCGAGTGTGTGTGAGAGAGCGAGTGTGTATGTGTGAGAGCGAGTGTGTGTGTGAGAGAGCGAGTGTGTGTGTGAGAGCGAGTGTGTGTGTGAGAGAGCGAGTGTGTATGTGAGAGAGCGAGTGTGTGTGTGAGAGAGCGAGTGTGTGTGTGAGAGCGAGTGTGTGTGTGTGAGAGAGCGAGTGTGTATGTGAGAGAGAGAGAGTGTGTGTGTGTGAGAGCGAGTGTGTGTGTGTGAGAGAGCGAGTGTGTATGTGAGAGAGCGCGTGTATGTGTGAGAGAGCGAGTGTGTGTGAGAGAGCGAGTGTGTGTATGAGAGAGAGCGAGTGTGTGTGTGAGAGAGCGAGTGTGTGTGAGAGAGAGCGAGTGTGTGTGAGAGAGAGCGAGTGTGTGTGTGATAGAGCGAGTGTGTATGTGAGAGAGCGAGTGTGTATGTGAGAGAGCGAGTGTGTATGTGAGAGAGAGAGAGTGTGTGTGTGAGAGAGCGAGTGTGTGTGTGAGAGAGCGAGTGTGTGTGAGAGAGAGCGAGTGTGTGTATGAGAGAGCGAGTGTGTGAGAGAGAGCGAGTGTGTGTGTGAGAGTAAGTGTGTGTATGAGAGAGAGCGAGTGTTTGTGAGAGAGAGCGAGTGTGTGTGTGAGAGTAAGTGTGTGTATAAGAGAGCGAGTTTGTGTGTGAGAGAGCGAGTGTGTGTGTGAGAGAGCGAGTTTGTGTGTGAGAGAGCGATTGTGTGTGTGAGAGCAAGCGTGTGTGAGAGAGAGCGAGTGTATGTGTGAGAGTAAGTGTGTGTGAGAGAGAGCGAGTGTATGTGTGAGAGAGCGAGTGTGTGAGAGTAAGTGTGTGTGAGAGAGAGCGAGTGTATGTGTGAGAGAGCGAGTTTGTACGTGAGAGAGCGAGTGTGTGTGAGAGAGAGCGAGTGTGTGTGTGAGAGTAAGTGTGTGTGAGAGAGAGCGAGTGTATGTGTGAGAGAGCGAGTGTGTGTGTGAGAGAGCGAGTGTGTATGTGAGAGAGCGAGTGTGTGTGAGAGAGAGCGAGTGTGTGTGTGAGAGAGCAAGTGTGTATGTAAGAGAGCGAGTGTGTGTGAGAGAGAGCGAGTGTGTGTGTGAGAGTAAGTGTGTGTTGAGAGAGCGAGTGTATGTGTGAGAGAGCGAGTGTGTGTGTGAGAGTAAGTGTGTGTGAGAGAGAGCGAGTGTATGTGTGAGAGAGCGAGTGTGTATGTGAGAGAGCGAGTGTGTGTTGAGAGAGAGCGAGTGTGTGTGTGAGAGTAAGTGTGTGTATGAGAGAGTGAGTGTGTGTGTCAGAGTAAGTGTGTGTGAGAGAGCGAGTGTATGTGTGAGAGAGAGCGAGTGTGTATGTGAGAGAGGGAGTGTGTGTGAGAGAGAGCGAGTGTGTGTGTGAGAGAACGAGTGTGTGTGAGAGAGAGCGAGTGTGTGTGTGAGAGTAAGTGTGTATGAGAGAGCGAGTGTGTGTGTGAGAGAGCGAGTGTGTGTGTGAGAGAGCGAGTGTGTATGTGAGAGAGGGAGTGTGTGTGAGAGAGAGCGAGTGTGTGTGTGAGAGAACGAGTGTGTGTGAGAGAGAGCGAGTGTGTGTGTGAGAGTAAGTGTGTGTATGAGAGAGCGAGTGTGTGTGTCAGAGAGCGAGTGTGTATGTGAGAGAGCGAGTGTGTCTGTGAGAGAGCGAGTGTGTATGTGAGAGAACGAGTGTGTATGTGAGAGAGCGAGTGTGTATGTGAGAGAGCGAGTGTATGTGAGAGAGAGCGAGTGTGTGTGTGAGAGAGCGAGTGTGTGTGTGAGAGAACGAGTGTGTATGTGAGAGAGCGAGTGTGTATGTGAGAGAGCGAGTGTATGTGAGAGAGAGCGAGTGTGTGTGTGAGAGAGCGAGTGTGTGTGTGAGAGAGGGAGTGTGTGTGAGAGAGAGCGAGTGTGTGTGTGAGAGAGCCTGTGTGTGTGAGAGAGAGCGAGTGTGTGTGTGAGAGTAAGTGTGTGTATGAGAGAGCGAGTGTGTGTGTCAGAGAGCGAGTGTGTATGTGAGAGAGCGAGTGTGTATGTGAGAGAGCGAGTGTGTGTGAGAGAGAGAGTGTGTATATGAGAGAGCGAGTGTGTATGAGAGAGTAAGTGTGTGTGTGTGAGAGAGCGAGTGTGTATGTGAGAGAGCGAGAGTGTATGTGAGAGTAAGTGTGTATATGAGAGAGCGAGTGTGTGTTGAGAGAGCGAGTGTGTGTGAGAGAGAGAGTGTGTATGTGAGAGAGCGAGTGTGTGTGTGAGAGAGCGAGTGTATGTGAGAGTAAGTGTGTGTGTGTGAGAGCGAGTGTGTATGTGAGAGAGCGAGTGTGTGAGAGAGAGCGAGTGTGTGTGTGAGAGTAAGTGTGTGTATGAGAGAGCGAGTGTGTGTGTGTGAGAGAGCGAGTGTGTATGTGAGAGTAAGTGTGTGTATGAGAGAGAGCGAGTGTGTGTGTGAGAGAGCGAGTGTGTGTGAGAGAGAGAGTGTGTATGTGAGAGTAAGTGTGTGTGAGAGAGAGAGTGTGTGTGTGAGAGTAAGTGTGTGTGAGAGAGAGCGAGTGTATGTGTGAGAGAGCGAGTGTGTGTGTGAGAGAGCGAGTGTGTATGTGAGAGAGCGAGTGTGTGTGAGAGAGAGCGAGTGTGTGTGTGAGAGAGCAAGTGTGTATGTAAGAGAGCGAGTGTGTGTGAGAGAGAGCGAGTGTGTGTGTGAGAGTAAGTGTGTGTTGAGAGAGCGAGTGTATGTGTGAGAGAGCGAGTGTGTGTGTGAGAGTAAGTGTGTGTGAGAGAGAGCGAGTGTATGTGTGAGAGAGCGAGTGTGTATGTGAGAGAGCGAGTGTGTGTTGAGAGAGAGCGAGTGTGTGTGTGAGAGTAAGTGTGTGTATGAGTGTGTGTGTGAGAGCGAGTGTGTATGTGAGAGAGCGAGTGTGTGAGAGAGAGCGAGTGTGTGTGTGAGAGTAAGTGTGTGTATGAGAGAGCGAGTGTGTGTGTGTGAGAGAGCGAGTGTGTATGTGAGAGTAAGTGTGTGTATGAGAGAGAGCGAGTGTGTGTGTGAGAGAGCGAGTGTGTGTGAGAGAGAGAGTGTGTATGTGAGAGAGCGAGTGTGTATGTGAGAGAGCGAGTGTGTGTGAGAGAGCGAGTGTGTGTGTGTGAGAGCGAGTGTGTGTGTGTGAGAGAGCGAGTGTGTGTGTGTGAGAGCGCGAGTGTGTGTGTGAGAGAGCGAGTGTGTGTGTGTGAGAGAGCGAGTGTGTGTGTGAGAGAGCGAGTGTGTGTGTGTGAGAGAGCGAGTGTGAGTGTGAGAGAGCGAGTGTGTGTGAGAGAGCGAGTGTGTGTGTGTGAGAGCGAGTGTGTGTGAGAGAGAGCGAGTGTGTGTGTGAGAGAGCGAGTGTGTGTGAGAGAGCGAGTGTGTGTGTGAGAGAGCGAGTGTGTGTGAGAGAGAGAGCGAGTGTGTGTGTGAGAGAGCGAGTGTGTGTGAGAGAGAGAGTGTGTGTGGGAGAGAGCGAGTGTGTGTGTGAGAGAGCGAGTGTGTGTGAGAGAGCGAGTGTGTGTGAGAGAGCAAGTGTGTGTGTGAGAGAGCAAGTGTGTGTGAGAGAGAGCGAGTGTGTGTGAGAGAGCGAGTGTTTGTGACAGAGAGCGAGTGTGTGTGAGAGAGAGAATGTGAGTGTGAGAGAGCGAGTGTGTGTGTGAGAGAGCGAGTGTGTGTGTGATAGAGCGAGTGTGTATGTGAGAGAGCGAGTGTGTATGTGAGAGAACGAGTGTGTATGTGACCGAGAGCGAGTGTGTGTGTGAGAGAGCGAGTGTGTGTGAGAGAGAGCGAGTGTGTGTGAGAGAGAGCGAGTGTGTGTGAGAGAGAGCGAGTGTGTGTGTGAGAGAGAGAGTGTGTATGTGAGAGAGCGAGTGTGTGTGAGAGAGAGCGAGTGTGTATGTGTGAGAGCGAGTGTGTGTGTGAGAGAGCGAGTGTGTGTGAGAGAGAGCGAGTGTGTGTGAGAGAGAGCGAGTGTGTATGTGAGAGAGCGAGTGTGTGTGAGAGAGAGCGAGTGTGTGTGAGAGAGAGCGAGTGTGTATGTGAGAGAGCGAGTGTGTGTGAGAGAGCGAGTGTGTATGTGTGAGAGCGAGTGTGTGTGTGAGAGAGCGAGTGTGTGTGTGAGAGCGAGTGTGTGTGTGAGAGAGCGAGTGTGTATGTGAGAGAGCGAGTGTGTGTGTGAGAGAGCGAGTGTGTGTGTGAGAGCGAGTGTGTGTGTGTGAGAGAGCGAGTGTGTATGTGAGAGAGAGAGAGTGTGTGTGTGTGAGAGCGAGTGTGTGTGTGTGAGAGAGCGAGTGTGTATGTGAGAGAGCGAGTGTGTGTGTGAGAGAGCGAGTGTGTGTGAGAGAGCGAGTGTGTGTGTGAGAGTAAGTGTGTGTATGAGAGAGAGCGAGTGTTTGTGAGAGAGAGCGAGTGTGTGTGTGAGAGTAAGTGTGTGTATAAGAGAGCGAGTTTGTGTGTGAGAGAGCGAGTGTGTGTGTGAGAGAGCGAGTTTGTGTGTGAGAGAGCGATTGTGTGTGTGAGAGCAAGCGTGTGTGAGAGAGAGCGAGTGTATGTGTGAGAGTAAGTGTGTGTGAGAGAGAGCGAGTGTATGTGTGAGAGAGCGAGTGTGTGTGTGAGAGTAAGTGTGTGTGAGAGAGAGCGAGTGTATGTGTGAGAGAGCGAGTTTGTACGTGAGAGAGCGAGTGTGTGTGAGAGAGAGCGAGTGTGTGTGTGAGAGTAAGTGTGTGTGAGAGAGAGCGAGTGTATGTGTGAGAGAGCGAGTGTGTGTGTGAGAGAGCGAGTGTGTATGTGAGAGAGCGAGTGTGTGTGAGAGAGAGCGAGTGTGTGTGTGAGAGAGCAAGTGTGTATGTAAGAGAGCGAGTGTGTGTGAGAGAGAGCGAGTGTGTGTGTGAGAGTAAGTGTGTGTTGAGAGAGCGAGTGTATGTGTGAGAGAGCGAGTGTGTGTGTGAGAGTAAGTGTGTGTGAGAGAGAGCGAGTGTATGTGTGAGAGAGCGAGTGTGTATGTGAGAGAGCGAGTGTGTGTTGAGAGAGAGCGAGTGTGTGTATGAGAGAGTGAGTGTGTGTGTGAGAGTAAGTGTGTGTGAGAGAGCGAGTGTATGTGTGAGAGAGAGCGAGTGTGTATGTGAGAGAGGGAGTGTGTGTGAGAGAGAGCGAGTGTGTGTGTGAGAGAACGAGTGTGTGTGAGAGAGAGCGAGTGTGTGTGTGAGAGTAAGTGTGTATGAGAGAGCGAGTGTGTGTGTGAGAGAGCGAGTGTGTGTGTGAGAGAGCGAGTGTGTATGTGAGAGAGGGAGTGTGTGTGAGAGAGAGCGAGTGTGTGTGTGAGAGAACGAGTGTGTGTGAGAGAGAGCGAGTGTGTGTGTGAGAGTAAGTGTGTGTATGAGAGAGCGAGTGTGTGTGTCAGAGAGCGAGTGTGTATGTGAGAGAGCGAGTGTGTCTGTGAGAGAGCGAGTGTGTATGTGAGAGAACGAGTGTGTATGTGAGAGAGCGAGTGTGTATGTGAGAGAGCGAGTGTATGTGAGAGAGAGCGAGTGTGTGTGTGAGAGAGCGAGTGTGTGTGTGAGAGAACGAGTGTGTATGTGAGAGAGCGAGTGTGTATGTGAGAGAGCGAGTGTATGTGAGCGAGAGCGAGTGTGTGTGTGAGAGAGCGAGTGTGTGTGTGAGAGAGGGAGTGTGTGTGAGAGAGAGCGAGTGTGTGTGTGAGAGAGCCTGTGTGTGTGAGAGAGAGCGAGTGTGTGTGTGAGAGTAAGTGTGTGTATGAGAGAGCGAGTGTGTGTGTCAGAGAGCGAGTGTGTATGTGAGAGAGCGAGTGTGTATGTGAGAGAGCGAGTGTGTGTGAGAGAGAGCGAGTGTGTGTGTGAGAGTAAGTGTGTATATGAGAGAGCGAGTGTGTGTGTGAGAGAGCGAGTGTGTGTGAGAGAGAGAGTGTGTATGTGAGAGAGCGAGTGTGTGTGTGAGAGAGCGAGTGTATGTGAGAGTAAGTGTGTGTGTGTGAGAGCGAGTGTGTATGTGAGAGAGCGAGTGTGTGAGAGAGAGCGAGTGTGTGTGTGAGAGTAAGTGTGTGTATGAGAGAGCGAGTGTGTGTGTGTGAGAGAGCGAGTGTGTATGTGAGAGTAAGTGTGTGTATGAGAGAGAGCGAGTGTGTGTGTGAGAGAGCGAGTGTGTGTGAGAGAGAGAGTGTGTATGTGAGAGAGCGAGTGTGTATGTGAGAGAGCGAGTGTGTGTGAGAGAGAGAGTGTGTGTGAGAGAGAGCGAGTGTGTGTGTGAGAGTAAGTGTGTGTATGAGAGAGCGAGTGTGTGTGTCAGAGAGCGAGTGTGTATGTGAGAGAGCGAGTGTGTATGTGAGAGAGCGAGTGTGTGTGAGAGAGAGAGTGTGTATATGAGAGAGCGAGTGTGTATGAGAGAGTAAGTGTGTGTGTGTGAGAGAGCGAGTGTGTATGTGAGAGAGCGAGAGTGTATGTGAGAGTAAGTGTGTATATGAGAGAGCGAGTGTGTGTGTGAGAGAGCGAGTGTGTGTGAGAGAGAGAGTGTGTATGTGAGAGAGCGAGTGTGTGTGTGAGAGAGCGAGTGTATGTGAGAGTAAGTGTGTGTGTGTGAGAGCGAGTGTGTATGTGAGAGAGCGAGTGTGTGAGAGAGAGCGAGTGTGTGTGTGAGAGTAAGTGTGTGTATGAGAGAGCGAGTGTGTGTGTGTGAGAGAGCGAGTGTGTATGTGAGAGTAAGTGTGTGTATGAGAGAGAGCGAGTGTGTGTGTGAGAGAGCGAGTGTGTGTGAGAGAGAGAGTGTGTATGTGAGAGAGCGAGTGTGTATGTGAGAGTAAGTGTGTGTGTGTGAGAGAGCGAGTGTGTATGTGAGAGAGCGAGAGTGTGTATGTGAGAGAGCGAGTGTGTGAGAGAGAGCGAGTGTGTGTGTGAGAGTAAGTGTGTGTATGAGAGAGCGAGTGTGTGTGTGTGAGAGAGCGAGTGTGTATGTGAGAGTAAGTGTGTGTATGAGAGAGAGCGAGTGTGTATGTGAGAAAGAGCGAGTGTGTATGTGAGAGAGAGCGAGTGTGTATGTGAGAGAACGAGTGTGTGTGAGAGAGAACGAGTGTGTGTGAGAGAGAGCGAGTGTGTGTATGTGAGAGTAAGTGTGTGTGTATGAGAGAGAGCGAGTGTGTGTGAGAGAAAGCGAGTGTGTGTGAGAGAGAGCGAGTGTGTGTGAGAGAGAGCGAGTGTGTGTGAGAGAGAGCGAGTGTGTATGAGAGAGCGAGTGTGTATGAGAGAGAGCGAGTGTGTGTGAGAGAGAGCGAGTGTGTGTGTGAGAGAGAGCGAGTGTGTATGTGAGAGAGCGAGTGTGTGTGTGAGAGAGCGAGTGTGTATGTGAGAGAGGGAGTGTGTGTGAGAGAGAGCGAGTGTGTGTGTGAGAGAGCGAGTGTGTGTGAGAGAGAGCGAGTGTGTGTGTGAGAGTAAGTGTGTGTATGAGAGAGCGAGTGTGTGTGTCAGAGAGCGAGTGTGTATGTGAGAGAGCGAGTGTGTATGTGAGAGAGCGAGTGTGTGTGAGAGAGAGAGTGTGTATGTGAGAGAGCGAGTGTGTATGAGAGAGTAAGTGTGTGTGTGTGAGAGAGCGAGTGTGTATGTGAGAGAGCGAGAGTGTATGTGAGAGTAAGTGTGTATATGAGAGAGCGAGTGTGTGTGTGAGAGAGCGAGTGTGTGTGAGAGAGAGAGTGTGTATGTGAGAGAGCGAGTGTGTGTGTGAGAGAGCGAGTGTATGTGAGAGTAAGTGTGTGTGTGAGAGCGAGTGTGTGTGTGAGAGAGCGAGTGTGTGAGAGAGAGAGCGAGTGTGTGAGAGAGAGCGAGTGTGTGTGTGAGAGTAAGTGTGTGTATGAGAGAGAGCGAGTTTGTATGTGAGAGAGCGAGTGTGTATGTGAGAGTAAGTGTGTGTATGAGAGAGAGCGAGTGTGTGTGTGAGAGAGCGAGTGTGTGTGAGAGAGAGAGTGTGTATGTGAGAGAGCGAGTGTGTATGTGAGAGTAAGTGTGTGTGTGTGAGAGAGCGAGTGTGTATGTGAGAGAGCGAGAGTGTGTATGTGAGAGAGCGAGTGTGTGAGAGAGAGCGAGTGTGTGTGTGAGAGTAAGTGTGTGTATGAGAGCGAGTGTGTGTGTGTGAGAGAGCGAGTGTGTATGTGAGAGTAAGTGTGTGTATGAGAGAGAGCGAGTGTGTATGTGAGAAAGAGCGAGTGTGTATGTGAGAGAGAGCGAGTGTGTATGTGAGAGAACGAGTGTGTGTGAGAGAGAGCGAGTGTGTGTGAGAGAGAGCGAGTGTGTGTATGTGAGAGTAAGTGTGTGTGTATGAGAGAGAGCGAGTGTGTGTGAGAGAAAGCGAGTGTGCGTGAGAGAGAGCGAGTGTGTATGAGAGAGCGAGTGTGTATGAGAGAGAGCGAGTGTGTGTGAGAGAGAGCGAGTGTGTGTGTGAGAGAGAGCGAGTGTGTATGTGAGAGAGCGAGTGTGTATGTGAGAGAGCGAGTGTGTGTGAGAGAGCGAGTGTGTGTGTGAGAGATCGAGTGTGTGTGAGAGAGCGAGTGTGTGTGTGAGAGAGTGTGAGAGAGCGAGTGTGTGTGTGAGAGAGCGAGTGTGTATGTGAGAGAGCGAGTGTGTATGTGAGAGAGCGAGTGTGTGTGTGAGAGAGCGAGTGTGAATGTGAGAGAGCGAGTGTGTGTGAGAGAGAGAGTGTGTGTGAGAGAGAGCGAGTGTGTGTGTGAGAGTAAGTGTGTGTATGAGAGAGCGAGTGTGTGTGTGAGAGAGCGAGTGTGAATATGAGAGAGCGAGTGTGTGTGAGAGAGAGTGTGTGTGTGTGAGAGAGCGAGTGTGTATGTGAGAGAGCAAGTGTGTGTGTGTGAGAGAGCGAGTGTGTGTGTGAGAGAGCGAGTGTGTGTGAAAGTAAGTGTGTGTGTGTGTGAGAGCGAGTGTGTGTGAGAGTAAGTGTGTGTATGTGAGAGAGCGAGTGTGTGTGAGAGAGCGAGTGTGTGTGAGAGAGCGAGTGTGTGTGAGAGAGTGAGTGTGTGTGTGTGAGAGAGCGAGTGTGTGTGTGAGAGAGTGAGTGTGTGTGTGTGAGAGAGCGAGTGTGTATGTGAGAGAGCGAGTGTGTGTGTGAGAGAGCGAGTGTGTGTGTGAGAGAGCGAGTGTGTATGTGAGAGAGCGAGTGTGTATGTGAAAGAGCGAGTGTGTGTGTGAGAGAACGAGTGTGTATGTGAGAGAGCGAGTGTGTGTGTGAGAGAGTGAGTGTGTGTGAGAGAGAGCGAGTGTGTGTGTGAGAGAGCGAGTGTGTATGAGAGAGAGCGAGTGTGTGTGAGAGAGAGCGAGTGTGTGTGAGAGAGAGCGAGTGTGTGTGATAGAGCGAGTGTGTATGTGAGAGAGCGAGTGTGTGTGAGAGAGAGCGAGTGTGTGTGTGAGAGAGCGAGTGTGTGTGTGAGAGAGCGAGTGTGTGTGTGAGAGAGCGAGTGTATGTGAGAGTGAGTGTGTGTGAGAGAGAGCGAGTGTGTGTGTGAGAGAGCGAGTGTATGTGAGAGTGAGTGTGTGTGAGAGAGAGCGAGTGTGTGTGTGAGAGAGCGAGTGTGTGTGAGAGAGAGCGACTGTGTGTGAGAGAGAGCGAGTGTGTGTGTGATAGAGCGAGTGTGTATGTGAGAGAGCGAGTGTGTATGTGAGAGAACGAGTGTGTATGTGACCGAGAGCGAGTGTGTGTGTGAGAGAGCGAGTGTGTGTGTGAGAGAGCGAGTGTGTGTGAGAGAGAGCGAGTGTGTGTGTGAGAGAGCGAGTGTGTGTATGAGAGAGCGAGTGTGTGAGAGAGAGCGAGTGTGTGTGTGAGAGTAAGTGTGTGTATGAGAGAGAGCGAGTGTGTGTGAGAGAGAGCGAGTGTGTGTGTGAGAGTAAGTGTGTGTATAAGAGAGCGAGTTTGTGTGTGAGAGAGCGATTGTGTGTGTGAGAGTAAGCGTGTGTGAGAGAGAGCGAGTGTATGTGTGTGAGAGCGAGTGTGTGTGTGAGAGTAAGTGTGTGTGAGAGAGAGCGAGTGTATGTGCGAGAGAGCGAGTTTGTATGTGAGAGAGCGAGTGTGTGTGTGAGAGTAAGTGTGTGTGAGAGAGAGCGAGTGTATGTGTGAGAGAGCGAGTGTGTGTGTGAGAGAGCGAGTGTGTATGTGAGAGAGCGAGTGTGTGTGAGAGAGAGCGAGTGTGTGTGTGAGAGAGCGAGTGTGTATGTGAGAGAGCGAGTGTGTGTGGGAGAGAGCGAGTGTGTGTTGAGAGAGAGCGAGTGTGTGTGTGAGAGTAAGTGTGTGTATGAGAGAGTGAGTGTGTGTGAGAGAGAGCGAGTGTGTGTTGAGAGAGAGCGAGTGTGTGTGTGAGAGTAAGTGTGTGTATGAGAGAGTGAGTGTGTGTGTGAGAGTAAGTGTGTGTGAGAGCGAGTGTATGTGTGAGAGAGCGAGTGTGTATGTGAGAGAGCGAGTGTGTATGTGAGAGAGCGAGTGTGTGTGAGAGAGAGCGAGTGTGTGTGAGAGAGAGCGAGTGTGTGTTGAGAGAGAGCGAGTGTGTGTGTGAGAGTAAGTGTGTGTATGAGAGAGTGAGTGTGTGTGTGAGAGTAAGTGTGTGTGAGAGCGAGTGTATGTGTGAGAGAGCGAGTGTGTATGTGAGAGAGCGAGTGTGTCTGTGAGAGAGCGAGTGTGTGTGTGAGAGAGAGTGTGTGTGTGAGAGAGAGCGAGTGTGTATGTGAGAGAGCGAGTGTGTATGTGAGAGAGCGAGTGTGTATGTGAGAGAGCGAGTGTGTATGTGAGAGAGCGAGTGTGTATGTGAGAGAGCGAGTGTGTGTGTGAGCGTAAGTGTGTGTGTGAGAGAGCGAGTGTGTGTGTGAGAGAGCGAGTGTGTATGTGAGAGAGGGAGTGTGTGTGAGAGAGAGCGAGTGTGTGTGTGAGAGAGCGAGTGTGTGTGTGAGAGAGCGAGTGTGTGTGAGAGAGAGCGAGTGTGTGTGTGAGAGTAAGTGTGTGTATGAGAGAGCGAGTGTGTGTGTCACAGAGCGAGTGTGTATGTGAGAGAGCGAGTGTGTATGTGAGAGAGCGAGTGTGTGCGAGAGAGAGAGTGTGTATGTGAGAGAGCGAGTGTGTATGTGAGAGTAAGTGTGTGTGTGTGAGAGAGCGAGTGTGTATGTGAGAGAGCGAGAGTGTATGTGAGAGTAAGTGTGTGTATGAGAGAGCGAGTGTGTGTGTGAGAGAGCGAGTGTGTGTGAGAGAGAGAGTGTGTATGTGAGAGAGCGAGTGTGTGTGTGAGAGAGCGAGTGTGTGAGAGAGAGCGAGTGTGTGTATGAGAGTCAGTGTGTGTATGAGAGAGAGCGAGTGTGTGTGTGAGAGAGCGAGTGTATGTGAGAGTAAGTGTGTGTGTGTGAGAGCGAGTGTGTATGTGAGAGAGCGAGTGTGTGAGAGAGAGCGAGTGTGTGTGTGAGAGTAAGTGTGTGTATGAGAGAGAGCGAGTGTGTGTGTGAGAGAGCGAGTGTGTATGTGAGAGTAAGTGTGTGTATGAGAGAGAGCGAATGTGTGTGTGAGAGAGCGAGTGTGTGTGAGAGAGAGAGTGTGTATGTGAGAGAGCGAGTGTGTATGTGAGAGTAAGTGTGTGTGTGTGAGAGAGCGAGTGTGTATGTGAGAGAGCGAGAGTGTGTATGTGAGAGAGCGAGTGTGTGAGAGAGAGCGAGTGTGTGTGTGAGAGTAAGTGTGTGTATGAGAGAGCGAGTGTGTGTGTGAGAGAGCGAGTGTGTATGTGAGAGTAAGTGTGTGTATGAGAGAGAGCGAGTGTGTATGTGAGAGAACGAGTGTGTGTGAGAGAGAGCGAGTGTGTGTGTGAGAGAGCGAGTGTGTGTGAGGGAGAGCGAGTGTGTGTATGTGAGAGTAAGTGTGTGTGTGTGAGAGAGAGCGAGTGTGTGTGAGAGAGAGCGAGTGTGTGTGAGAGAGAGCGAGTGTGTGTGAGAGAGAGCGAGTGTGTATGAGAGAGCGAGTGTGTGTGAGAGAGAGCGAGTGTGTATGTGAGAGTGAGTGTGTGTGAGAGAGAGCGTGTGTGTGTGAGAGAGCGAGTGTGAATGTGAGAGAGCGAGTGTGTGTGAGAGAGAGCGAGTGTGTATTTGAGAGAGCGAGTGTGTGAGAGAGAGCGAGTGTGTGTGTGAGAGAGCGAGTGTGTGTGTGAGAGAGCGAGTGTGAATGTGAGAGAGCGAGTGTGTGTGAGAGAGAGCGAGTGTGTATGTGAGAGAGCGAGTGTGTGTGAGAGCGCGCGTGTGTGTGTGAGAGAACGAGTGTGTGTGAGAGAGAGTGTGTGTGTGTGAGAGAGAGTGTGTGTGTGTGAGAGAGCGAGTGTGTATGTGAGAGAGCGAGTGTGTGTGTGTGAGAGAGCGAGTGTGTGTGTGAGAGAGCGAGTGTGTGTGAAAGTAAGTGTGTGTGTGTGAGAGAGCGAGTGTGTGTGAGAGTAAGTGTGTGTATGTGAGAGAGCGAGTGTGTGTGAGAGAGCGAGTGTGTGTGAGAGAGCGAGTGTGTGTGAGAGAGCGAGTGTGTGTGTGAGAGAGAGCGAGTGTGTGTGAGAGAGCGAGTGTGTGTGTGAGAGAGCGAGTGTGTGTGAGAGAGCGAATGTGTGTGAGAGAGCGAGTGTGTGTGAGAGAGCGAGTGTGTGTGAGAGAGCGAGTGTGTGTGTGTGAGAGTAAGTGTGTGTATGAGAGAGAGCGAGTGTGTGTATGAGAGAGCGAGTGTGTGTGAGAGAGCGAGTGTGTGTGACAGAGAGCGAGTGTGTGTGAGAGAGAGCGAGTGTGTGTGTGAGAGTAAGTGTGTGTATGAGAGAGCGAGTGTGTGTGTGAGAGTAAGTGTGTGTATGAGACAGCGAGTGTGTATGTGAGAGAGCGAGTGTGTGTGAGAGAGAGCGAGTGTGTGTGTGAGAGAGCGAGTGTGTGTGTGAGAGAGCGAGTGTGTGTGAAAGTAAGTGTGTGTGTGTGAGAGAGCGAGTGTGTGTGAGAGTAAGTGTGTGTATGTGAGAGAGCGAGTGTGTGTGAGAGAGCGAGTGTGTGTGAGAGAGCGAGTGTGTGTGTGTGAGAGAGCGAGTGTGTGTGTGAGAGAGCAAGTGTGTGTGTGTGAGAGAGCGAGTGTGTATGTGAGAGAGCGAGTGTGTGTGTGAGAGAGCGAGTGTGTATGTGAGAGAGCGAGAGTGTGTATGTGAGAGAGCGAGAGTGTGTATGTGAGAGAGCGAGTGTGTGAGAGAGAGCGAGTGTGTGTGTGAGAGTAAGTGTGTGTATGAGAGAGCGAGTGTGTGTGTGTGAGAGAGCGAGTGTGTATGTGAGAGTAAGTGTGTGTATGAGAGAGAGCGAGTGTGTATGTGAGAAAGAGCGAGTGTGTATGTGAGAGAGAGCGAGTGTGTATGTGAGAGAGCGAGTGTGTGTGTGAGAGCGAGTGTGTATGTGAGAGAACGAGTGTGTGTGAGAGAGAACGAGTGTGTGTGTGAGAGAGCGAGTGTGTATGTGAGAGAACGAGTGTGTGTGAGAGAGAACGAGTGTGTGTGTGAGAGAGCGAGTGTGTGAGAGAGAGAGCGAGTGTGTGTGTGAGAGAGCGAGTGTGTGTGAGAGAGAGCGAGTGTGTGTATGTGAGAGTAAGTGTGTGTGTATGAGAGAGAGCGAGTGTGTGTGAGAGAAAGCGAGTGTGTGTGAGAGAGAGCGAGTGTGTGTGAGGGAGAGCGAGTGTGTGTGAGAGAGAGCGAGTGTGTATGAGAGAGCGAGTGTGTATGAGAGAGAGCGAGTGTGTGTGAGAGAGAGCGAGTGTGTGTGTGAGAGAGAGCGAGTGTGTATGTGAGAGAGCGAGTGTGTGTGTGAGAGAGCGAGTGTGTATGTGAGAGAGGGAGTGTGTGTGAGAGAGAGCGAGTGTGTGTGTGAGAGAGCGAGTGTGTGTGAGAGAGAGCGAGTGTGTGTGTGAGAGTAAGTGTGTGTATGAGAGAGCGGGTGTGTGTGTCAGAGAGCGAGTGTGTATGTGAGAGAGCGAGTGTGTATGTGAGAGAGCGAGTGTGTGTGAGAGAGAGAGTGTGTATGTGAGAGAGCGAGTGTGTATGAGAGAGTAAGTGTGTGTGTGTGAGAGAGCGAGTGTGTGTATGTGAGAGAGCGAGAGTGTATGTGAGAGTAAGTGTGTATATGAGAGAGCGAGTGTGTGTGAGAGAGAGAGTGTGTATGTGAGAGAGCGAGTGTGTGTGTGAGAGAGCGAGTGTATGTGAGAGTAAGTGTGTGTGTGTGAGAGCGAGTGTGTATGTGAGAGAGCGAGAGTGTGAGAGAGAGCGAGTGTGTGTGTGAGAGAGCGAGTGTGTATGTGAGAGAGCGAGTGTGTATGTGAAAGAGCGAGTGTGTGTGTGAGAGAACGAGTGTGTATGTGAGAGAGCGAGTGTGTGTGTGAGAGAGAGCGAGTGTGTGTTGAGAGAGAGCGAGTGTGTGTGTGAGAGTAAGTGTGTGTATGAGAGAGTGAGTGTGTGTGTGAGAGTAAGTGTGTGAGAGAGAACGAGTGTGTGTGTGAGAGAGCGAGTGTGTGAGAGAGAGAGCGAGTGTGTGTGTGAGAGAGCGAGTGTGTGTGAGAGAGAGCGAGTGTGTGTATGTGAGAGTAAGTGTGTGTGTATGAGAGAGAGCGAGTGTGTGTGAGAGAAAGCGAGTGTGTGTGAGAGAGAGCGAGTGTGTGTGAGGGAGAGCGAGTGTGTGTGAGAGAGAGCGAGTGTGTATGAGAGAGCGAGTGTGTATGAGAGAGAGCGAGTGTGTGTGAGAGAGAGCGAGTGTGTGTGTGAGAGAGAGCGAGTGTGTATGTGAGAGAGCGAGTGTGTGTGTGAGAGAGCGAGTGTGTATGTGAGAGAGGGAGTGTGTGTGAGAGAGAGCGAGTGTGTGTGTGAGAGAGCGAGTGTGTGTGAGAGAGAGCGAGTGTGTGTGTGAGAGTAAGTGTGTGTATGAGAGAGCGAGTGTGTGTGTCAGAGAGCGAGTGTGTATGTGAGAGAGCGAGTGTGTATGTGAGAGAGCGAGTGTGTGTGAGAGAGAGAGTGTGTATGTGAGAGAGCGAGTGTGTATGAGAGAGTAAGTGTGTGTGTGTGAGAGAGCGAGTGTGTGTATGTGAGAGAGCGAGAGTGTATGTGAGAGTAAGTGTGTATATGAGAGAGCGAGTGTGTGTGAGAGAGAGTGTGTATGTGAGAGAGCGAGTGTGTGTGTGAGAGAGCGAGTGTATGTGAGAGTAAGTGTGTGTGTGTGAGAGCGAGTGTGTATGTGAGAGAGCGAGTGTGTGAGAGAGAGCGAGTGTGTGTGTGAGAGAGCGAGTGTGTATGTGAGAGAGCGAGTGTGTATGTGAAAGAGCGAGTGTGTGTGTGAGAGAACGAGTGTGTATGTGAGAGAGCGAGTGTGTGTGTGAGAGAGTGAGTGTGTGTGAGAGAGAGCGAGTGTGTGTGTGAGAGAGCGAGTGTGTATGAGAGAGAGCGAGTGTGTGTGAGAGAGAGCGAGTGTGTGTGAGAGAGAGCGAGTGTGTGTGATAGAGCGAGTGTGTATGTGAGAGAGCGAGTGTGTGTGAGAGAGAGCGAGTGTGTGTGTGAGAGAGCGAGTGTGTGTGTGAGAGAGCGAGTGTGTGTTTGAGAGAGTGAGTGTGTGTGAGAGAGAGCGAGTGTGTGTGTGAGAGAGCGAGTGTGTGTGAGAGAGAGCGACTGTGTGTGAGAGAGAGCGAGTGTGTGTGTGATAGAGCGAGTGTGTATGTGAGAGAGCGAGTGTGTATGTGAGAGAACGAGTGTGTATGTGACCGAGAGCGAGTGTGTGTGTGAGAGAGCGAGTGTGTGTGTGAGAGAGCGAGTGTGTGTGAGAGAGAGCGAGTGTGTGTGTGAGAGAGCGAGTGTGTGTATGAGAGAGCGAGTGTGTGAGAGAGAGCGAGTGTGTGTGTGAGAGTAAGTGTGTGTATGAGAGAGAGCGAGTGTGTGTGAGAGAGAGCGAGTGTGTGTGTGAGAGTAAGTGTGTGTATAAGAGAGCGAGTTTGTGTGTGAGAGAGCGATTGTGTGTGTGAGAGTAAGCGTGTGTGAGAGAGAGCGAGTGTATGTGTGTGAGAGCGAGTGTGTGTGTGAGAGTAAGTGTGTGTGAGAGAGAGCGAGTGTATGTGCGAGAGAGCGAGTTTGTATGTGAGAGAGCGAGTGTGTGTGTGAGAGTAAGTGTGTGTGAGAGAGAGCGAGTGTATGTGTGAGAGAGCGAGTGTGTGTGTGAGAGAGCGAGTGTGTATGTGAGAGAGCGAGTGTGTGTGAGAGAGAGCGAGTGTGTGTGTGAGAGAGCGAGTGTGTATGTGAGAGAGCGAGTGTGTGTGGGAGAGAGCGAGTGTGTGTTGAGAGAGAGCGAGTGTGTGTGTGAGAGTAAGTGTGTGTATGAGAGAGTGAGTGTGTGTGAGAGAGAGCGAGTGTGTGTTGAGAGAGAGCGAGTGTGTGTGTGAGAGTAAGTGTGTGTATGAGAGAGTGAGTGTGTGTGTGAGAGTAAGTGTGTGTGAGAGCGAGTGTATGTGTGAGAGAGCGAGTGTGTATGTGAGAGAGCGAGTGTGTATGTGAGAGAGCGAGTGTGTGTGAGAGAGAGCGAGTGTGTGTGAGAGAGAGCGAGTGTGTGTTGAGAGAGAGCGAGTGTGTGTGTGAGAGTAAGTGTGTGTATGAGAGAGTGAGTGTGTGTGTGAGAGTAAGTGTGTGTGAGAGCGAGTGTATGTGTGAGAGAGCGAGTGTGTATGTGAGAGAGCGAGTGTGTCTGTGAGAGAGCGAGTGTGTGTGTGAGAGAGAGTGTGTGTGTGAGAGAGAGCGAGTGTGTATGTGAGAGAGCGAGTGTGTATGTGAGAGAGCGAGTGTGTATGTGAGAGAGCGAGTGTGTATGTGAGAGAGCGAGTGTGTGTGTGAGCGTAAGTGTGTGTGAGAGCGAGTGTATGTGTGAGAGAGCGAGTGTGTATGTGAGAGAGCGAGTGTGTATGTGAGAGAGCGAGTGTGTGTGAGAGAGAGCGAGTGTGTATGTGAGAGAGCGAGTGTGTGTGTGTGAGAGAGCGAGTGTGTGTGAGAGAGAGCGAGTGTGTGTGTGAGCGTAAGTGTGTGTGTGAGAGAGCGAGTGTGTGTGTGAGAGAGCGAGTGTGTATGTGAGAGAGGGAGTGTGTGTGAGAGAGAGCGAGTGTGTGTGTGAGAGAGCGAGTGTGTGTGTGAGAGAGCGAGTGTGTGTGAGAGAGAGCGAGTGTGTGTGTGAGAGTAAGTGTGTGTATGAGAGAGCGAGTGTGTGTGTCACAGAGCGAGTGTGTATGTGAGAGAGCGAGTTTGTATGTGAGAGAGCGAGTGTGTGCGAGAGAGAGAGTGTGTATGTGAGAGAGCGAGTGTGTATGTGAGAGTAAGTGTGTGTGTGTGAGAGAGCGAGTGTGTATGTGAGAGAGCGAGAGTGTATGTGAGAGTAAGTGTGTGTATGAGAGAGCGAGTGTGTGTGTGAGAGAGCGAGTGTGTGTGTCACAGAGCGAGTGTGTATGTGAGAGAGCGAGTGTGTATGTGAGAGAGCGAGTGTGTGCGAGAGAGAGAGTGTGTATGTGAGAGAGCGAGTGTGTATGTGAGAGTAAGTGTGTGTGTGTGAGAGAGCGAGTGTGTATGTGAGAGAGCGAGAGTGTATGTTAGAGTAAGTGTGTGTATGAGAGAGCGAGTGTGTGTGTGAGAGAGCGAGTGTGTGTGAGAGAGAGAGTGTGTATGTGAGAGAGCGAGTGTGTGTGTGAGAGAGCGAGTGTGTGAGAGAGAGCGAGTGTGTGTATGAGAGTCAGTGTGTGTATGAGAGAGAGCGAGTGTGTGTGTGAGAGAGCGAGTGTATGTGAGAGTAAGTGTGTGTGTGTGAGAGCGAGTGTGTATGTGAGAGAGCGAGTGTGTGAGAGAGAGCGAGTGTGTGTGTGAGAGTAAGTGTGTGTATGAGAGAGAGCGAGTGTGTGTGTGAGAGAGCGAGTGTGTATGTGAGAGTAAGTGTGTGTATGAGAGAGAGCGAATGTGTGTGTGAGAGAGCGAGTGTGTGTGAGAGAGAGAGTGTGTATGTGAGAGAGCGAGTGTGTATGTGAGAGTAAGTGTGTGTGTGTGAGAGAGCGAGTGTGTATGTGAGAGAGCGAGAGTGTGTATGTGAGAGAGCGAGTGTGTGAGAGAGAGCGAGTGTGTGTGTGAGAGTAAGTGTGTGTATGAGAGAGCGAGTGTGTGTGTGAGAGAGCGAGTGTGTATGTGAGAGTAAGTGTGTGTATGAGAGAGAGCGAGTGTGTATGTGAGAGAACGAGTGTGTGTGAGAGAGAGCGAGTGTGTGTGTGAGAGAGCGAGTGTGTGTGAGGGAGAGCGAGTGTGTGTATGTGAGAGTAAGTGTGTGTGTGTGAGAGAGAGCGAGTGTGTGTGAGAGAGAGCGAGTGTGTGTGAGAGAGAGCGAGTGTGTGTGAGAGAGAGCGAGTGTGTATGAGAGAGCGAGTGTGTATGAGAGAGCGAGTGTGTGTGAGAGAGAGCGAGTGTGTATGTGAGAGTGAGTGTGTGTGAGAGAGAGCGTGTGTGTGTGAGAGAGCGAGTGTGAATGTGAGAGAGCGAGTGTGTGTGAGAGAGCGAGTGTGTATTTGAGAGAGCGAGTGTGTGAGAGAGAGCGAGTGTGTGTGTGAGAGAGCGAGTGTGTGTGTGAGAGAGCGAGTGTGAATGTGAGAGAGCGAGTGTGTGTGAGAGAGAGCGAGTGTGTATGTGAGAGAGCGAGTGTGTGTGAGAGCGCGCGTGTGTGTGTGAGAGAACGAGTGTGTGTGAGAGAGAGTGTGTGTGTGTGAGAGAGAGTGTGTGTGTGTGAGAGAGCGAGTGTGTATGTGAGAGAGCGAGTGTGTGTGTGTGAGAGAGCGAGTGTGTGTGTGAGAGAGCGAGTGTGTGAAAGTAAGTGTGTGTGTGTGAGAGAGCGAGTGTGTGTGAGAGTAAGTGTGTGTATGTGAGAGAGCGAGTGTGTGTGAGAGAGCGAGTGTGTGTGAGAGAGCGAGTGTGTGTGAGAGAGCGAGTGTGTGTGAGAGAGCGAGTGTGTGTGTGAGAGAGAGCGAGTGTGTGTGAGAGAGCGAGTGTGTGTGTGAGAGAGTGAGTGTGTGTGAGAGAGCGAGTGTGTATGTGAGAGAGCGAATGTGTGTGAGAGAGCGAGTGTGTGTGAGAGAGCGAGTGTGTGTGAGAGAGAGCGAGTGTGTGTGTGAGAGAGCGAGTGTGTGTGTGTGAGAGTAAGTGTGTGTATGAGAGAGAGCGAGTGTGTGTATGAGAGAGCGAGTGTGTGTGAGAGAGCGAGTGTGTGTGACAGAGAGCGAGTGTGTGTGAGAGAGAGCGAGTGTGTGTGTGAGAGTAAGTGTGTGTATGAGAGAGCGAGTGTGTGTGTGAGAGTAAGTGTGTGTATGAGACAGCGAGTGTGTATGTGAGAGAGCGAGTGTGTGTGAGAGAGAGCGAGTGTGTGTGTGTGAGAGAGCGAGTGTGTGTGTGAGAGAGCGAGTGTGTGTGAAAGTAAGTGTGTGTGTGTGAGAGAGCGAGTGTGTGTGAGAGTAAGTGTGTGTATGTGAGAGAGCGAGTGTGTGTGAGAGAGCGAGTGTGTGTGAGAGAGCGAGTGTGTGTGTGTGAGAGAGCGAGTGTGTGTGTGAGAGAGCAAGTGTGTGTGTGTGAGAGAGCGAGTGTGTATGTGAGAGAGCGAGTGTGTGTGTGAGAGAGCGAGTGTGTATGTGAGAGAGCGAGAGTGTGTATGTGAGAGAGCGAGTGTGTGAGAGAGAGCGAGTGTGTGTGTGAGAGTAAGTGTGTGTATGAGAGAGCGAGTGTGTGTATGTGAGAGAGCGAGTGTGTATGTGAGAGTAAGTGTGTGTGTGTGAGAGAGCGAGTGTGTATGTGAGAGAGCGAGAGTGTATGTGAGAGTAAGTGTGTGTATGAGAGAGCGAGTGTGTGTGTGAGAGAGCGAGTGTGTGTGAGAGAGAGAGTGTGTATGTGAGAGAGCGAGTGTGTGTGTGAGAGAGCGAGTGTGTGAGAGAGAGCGAGTGTGTGTATGAGAGTCAGTGTGTGTATGAGAGGGAGCGAGTGTGTGTGTGAGAGAGCGAGTGTATGTGAGAGTAAGTGTGTGTGTGTGAGAGCGAGTGTGTATGTGAGAGAGCGAGTGTGTGAGAGAGAGCGAGTGTGTGTGTGAGAGTAAGTGTGTGTATGAGAGAGAGCGAGTGTGTGTGTGAGAGAGCGAGTGTGTATGTGAGAGTAAGTGTGTGTATGAGAGAGAGCGAATGTGTGTGTGAGAGAGCGAGTGTGTGTGAGAGAGAGAGTGTGTATGTGAGAGAGCGAGTGTGTATGTGAGAGTAAGTGTGTGTGTGTGAGAGAGCGAGTGTGTATGTGAGAGAGCGAGAGTGTGTATGTGAGAGAGCGAGTGTGTGAGAGAGAGCGAGTGTGTGTGTGAGAGTAAGTGTGTGTATGAGAGAGCGAGTGTGTGTGTGAGAGAGCGAGTGTGTATGTGAGAGTAAGTGTGTGTATGAGAGAGAGCGAGTGTGTATGTGAGAGAACGAGTGTGTGTGAGAGAGAGCGAGTGTGTGTGTGAGAGAGCGAGTGTGTGTGAGGGAGAGCGAGTGTGTGTATGTGAGAGTAAGTGTGTGTGTGTGAGAGAGAGCGAGTGTGTGTGAGAGAGAGCGAGTGTGTGTGAGAGAGAGCGAGTGTGTGTGAGAGAGAGCGAGTGTGTATGAGAGAGCGAGTGTGTATGAGAGAGCGAGTGTGTGTGAGAGAGAGCGAGTGTGTATGTGAGAGTGAGTGTGTGTGAGAGAGAGCGTGTGTGTGTGAGAGAGCGAGTGTGAATGTGAGAGAGCGAGTGTGTGTGAGAGAGAGCGAGTGTGTATTTGAGAGAGCGAGTGTGTGAGAGAGAGCGAGTGTGTGTGTGAGAGAGCGAGTGTGTGTGTGAGAGAGCGAGTGTGAATGTGAGAGAGCGAGTGTGTGTGAGAGAGAGCGAGTGTGTATGTGAGAGAGCGAGTGTGTGTGAGAGCGCGCGTGTGTGTGTGAGAGAACGAGTGTGTGTGAGAGAGAGTGTGTGTGTGTGAGAGAGAGTGTGTGTGTGTGAGAGAGCGAGTGTGAATGTGAGAGAGCGAGTGTGTGTGAGAGAGAGCGAGTGTGTGTGTGAGAGAGCGAGTGTGTGAGAGAGAGCGAGTGTGTGTGTGAGAGAGCGAGTGTGTGTGTGAGAGAGCGAGTGTGAATGTGAGAGAGCGAGTGTGTGTGAGAGAGAGCGAGTGTGTATGTGAGAGAGCGAGTGTGTGTGAGAGCGCGCGTGTGTGTGTGAGAGAACGAGTGTGTGTGAGAGAGAGTGTGTGTGTGTGAGAGAGAGTGTGTGTGTGTGAGAGAGCGAGTGTGTATGTGAGAGAGCGAGTGTGTGTGTGTGAGAGAGCGAGTGTGTGTGTGAGAGAGCGAGTGTGTGTGAAAGTAAGTGTGTGTGTGTGAGAGAGCGAGTGTGTGTGAGAGTAAGTGTGTGTATGTGAGAGAGCGAGTGTGTGTGAGAGAGCGAGTGTGTGTGAGAGAGCGAGTGTGTGTGAGAGAGCGAGTGTGTGTGAGAGAGCGAGTGTGTGTGTGAGAGAGAGCGAGTGTGTGTGAGAGAGCGAGTGTGTGTGTGAGAGAGTGAGTGTGTGTGAGAGAGCGAGTGTGTATGTGAGAGAGCGAATGTGTGTGAGAGAGCGAGTGTGTGTGAGAGAGCGAGTGTGTGTGAGAGAGAGCGAGTGTGTGTGTGAGAGAGCGAGTGTGTGTGTGTGAGAGTAAGTGTGTGTATGAGAGAGAGCGAGTGTGTGTATGAGAGAGCGAGTGTGTGTGAGAGAGCGAGTGTGTGTGACAGAGAGCGAGTGTGTGTGAGAGAGAGCGAGTGTGTGTGTGAGAGTAAGTGTGTGTATGAGAGAGCGAGTGTGTGTGTGAGAGTAAGTGTGTGTATGAGACAGCGAGTGTGTATGTGAGAGAGCGAGTGTGTGTGAGAGAGAGCGAGTGTGTGTGTGTGAGAGAGCGAGTGTGTGTGTGAGAGAGCGAGTGTGTGTGAAAGTAAGTGTGTGTGTGTGAGAGAGCGAGTGTGTGTGAGAGTAAGTGTGTGTATGTGAGAGAGCGAGTGTGTGTGAGAGAGCGAGTGTGTGTGAGAGAGCGAGTGTGTGTGTGTGAGAGAGCGAGTGTGTGTGTGAGAGAGCAAGTGTGTGTGTGTGAGAGAGCGAGTGTGTATGTGAGAGAGCGAGTGTGTGTGTGAGAGAGCGAGTGTGTATGTGAGAGAGCGAGAGTGTGTATGTGAGAGAGCGAGTGTGTGAGAGAGAGCGAGTGTGTGTGTGAGAGTAAGTGTGTGTATGAGAGAGCGAGTGTGTGTGTGTGAGAGAGCGAGTGTGTATGTGAGAGTAAGTGTGTGTATGAGAGAGAGCGAGTGTGTATGTGAGAAAGAGCGAGTGTGTATGTGAGAGAGAGCGAGTGTGTATGTGAGAGAGCGAGTGTGTGTGTGAGAGCGAGTGTGTATGTGAGAGAACGAGTGTGTGTGAGAGAGAACGAGTGTGTGTGTGAGAGAGCGAGTGTGTATGTGAGAGAACGAGTGTGTGTGAGAGAGAACGAGTGTGTGTGTGAGAGAGCGAGTGTGTGAGAGAGAGAGCGAGTGTGTGTGTGAGAGAGCGAGTGTGTGTGAGAGAGAGCGAGTGTGTGTATGTGAGAGTAAGTGTGTGTGTATGAGAGAGAGCGAGTGTGTGTGAGAGAAAGCGAGTGTGTGTGAGAGAGAGCGAGTGTGTGTGAGGGAGAGCGAGTGTGTGTGAGAGAGAGCGAGTGTGTATGAGAGAGCGAGTGTGTATGAGAGAGAGCGAGTGTGTGTGAGAGAGAGCGAGTGTGTGTGTGAGAGAGAGCGAGTGTGTATGTGAGAGAGCGAGTGTGTGTGTGAGAGAGCGAGTGTGTATGTGAGAGAGGGAGTGTGTGTGAGAGAGAGCGAGTGTGTGTGTGAGAGAGCGAGTGTGTGTGAGAGAGAGCGAGTGTGTGTGTGAGAGTAAGTGTGTGTATGAGAGAGCGAGTGTGTGTGTCAGAGAGCGAGTGTGTATGTGAGAGAGCGAGTGTGTATGTGAGAGAGCGAGTGTGTGTGAGAGAGAGAGTGTGTATGTGAGAGAGCGAGTGTGTATGAGAGAGTAAGTGTGTGTGTGTGAGAGAGCGAGTGTGTGTATGTGAGAGAGCGAGAGTGTATGTGAGAGTAAGTGTGTATATGAGAGAGCGAGTGTGTGTGAGAGAGAGAGTGTGTATGTGAGAGAGCGAGTGTGTGTGTGAGAGAGCGAGTGTATGTGAGAGTAAGTGTGTGTGTGTGAGAGCGAGTGTGTATGTGAGAGAGCGAGTGTGTGAGAGAGAGCGAGTGTGTGTGTGAGAGAGCGAGTGTGTATGTGAGAGAGCGAGTGTGTATGTGAAAGAGCGAGTGTGTGTGTGAGAGAACGAGTGTGTATGTGAGAGAGCGAGTGTGTGTGTGAGAGAGTGAGTGTGTGTGAGAGAGAGCGAGTGTGTGTGTGAGAGAGCGAGTGTGTATGAGAGAGAGCGAGTGTGTGTGAGAGAGAGCGAGTGTGTGTGAGAGAGAGCGAGTGTGTGTGATAGAGCGAGTGTGTATGTGAGAGAGCGAGTGTGTGTGAGAGAGAGCGAGTGTGTGTGTGAGAGAGCGAGTGTGTGTGTGAGAGAGCGAGTGTGTGTTTGAGAGAGTGAGTGTGTGTGAGAGAGAGCGAGTGTGTGTGTGAGAGAGCGAGTGTGTGTGAGAGAGAGCGACTGTGTGTGAGAGAGAGCGAGTGTGTGTGTGATAGAGCGAGTGTGTATGTGAGAGAGCGAGTGTGTATGTGAGAGAACGAGTGTGTATGTGACCGAGAGCGAGTGTGTGTGTGAGAGAGCGAGTGTGTGTGTGAGAGAGCGAGTGTGTGTGAGAGAGAGCGAGTGTGTGTGTGAGAGAGCGAGTGTGTGTATGAGAGAGCGAGTGTGTGAGAGAGAGCGAGTGTGTGTGTGAGAGTAAGTGTGTGTATGAGAGAGAGCGAGTGTGTGTGAGAGAGAGCGAGTGTGTGTGTGAGAGTAAGTGTGTGTATAAGAGAGCGAGTTTGTGTGTGAGAGAGCGATTGTGTGTGTGAGAGTAAGCGTGTGTGAGAGAGAGCGAGTGTATGTGTGTGAGAGCGAGTGTGTGTGTGAGAGTAAGTGTGTGTGAGAGAGAGCGAGTGTATGTGCGAGAGAGCGAGTTTGTATGTGAGAGAGCGAGTGTGTGTGTGAGAGTAAGTGTGTGTGAGAGAGAGCGAGTGTATGTGTGAGAGAGCGAGTGTGTGTGTGAGAGAGCGAGTGTGTATGTGAGAGAGCGAGTGTGTGTGAGAGAGAGCGAGTGTGTGTGTGAGAGAGCGAGTGTGTATGTGAGAGAGCGAGTGTGTGTGGGAGAGAGCGAGTGTGTGTTGAGAGAGAGCGAGTGTGTGTGTGAGAGTAAGTGTGTGTATGAGAGAGTGAGTGTGTGTGAGAGAGAGCGAGTGTGTGTTGAGAGAGAGCGAGTGTGTGTGTGAGAGTAAGTGTGTGTATGAGAGAGTGAGTGTGTGTGTGAGAGTAAGTGTGTGTGAGAGCGAGTGTATGTGTGAGAGAGCGAGTGTGTATGTGAGAGAGCGAGTGTGTATGTGAGAGAGCGAGTGTGTGTGAGAGAGAGCGAGTGTGTGTGAGAGAGAGCGAGTGTGTGTTGAGAGAGAGCGAGTGTGTGTGTGAGAGTAAGTGTGTGTATGAGAGAGTGAGTGTGTGTGTGAGAGTAAGTGTGTGTGAGAGCGAGTGTATGTGTGAGAGAGCGAGTGTGTATGTGAGAGAGCGAGTGTGTCTGTGAGAGAGCAGTGTGTGTGTGAGAGAGAGTGTGTGTGTGAGAGAGAGCGAGTGTGTATGTGAGAGAGCGAGTGTGTATGTGAGAGAGCGAGTGTGTATGTGAGAGAGCGAGTGTGTATGTGAGAGAGCGAGTGTGTGTGTGAGCGTAAGTGTGTGTGAGAGCGAGTGTATGTGTGAGAGAGCGAGTGTGTATGTGAGAGAGCGAGTGTGTATGTGAGAGAGCGAGTGTGTGTGAGAGAGAGCGAGTGTGTATGTGAGAGAGCGAGTGTGTGTGTGTGAGAGAGCGAGTGTGTATGTGAGAGAGCGAGTGTGTGTGAGAGAGAGCGAGTGTGTGTGTGAGCGTAAGTGTGTGTGTGAGAGAGCGAGTGTGTGTGTGAGAGAGCGAGTGTGTATGTGAGAGAGGGAGTGTGTGTGAGAGAGAGCGAGTGTGTGTGTGAGAGAGCGAGTGTGTGTGTGAGAGAGCGAGTGTGTGTGAGAGAGAGCGAGTGTGTGTGTGAGAGTAAGTGTGTGTATGAGAGAGCGAGTGTGTGTGTCACAGAGCGAGTGTGTATGTGAGAGAGCGAGTGTGTATGTGAGAGAGCGAGTGTGTGCGAGAGAGAGAGTGTGTATGTGAGAGAGCGAGTGTGTATGTGAGAGTAAGTGTGTGTGTGTGAGAGAGCGAGTGTGTATGTGAGAGAGCGAGAGTGTATGTGAGAGTAAGTGTGTGTATGAGAGAGCGAGTGTGTGTGTGAGAGAGCGAGTGTGTGTGTCACAGAGCGAGTGTGTATGTGAGAGAGCGAGTGTGTATGTGAGAGAGCGAGTGTGTGCGAGAGAGAGAGTGTGTATGTGAGAGAGCGAGTGTGTATGTGAGAGTAAGTGTGTGTGTGTGAGAGAGCGAGTGTGTATGTGAGAGAGCGAGAGTGTATGTGAGAGTAAGTGTGTGTATGAGAGAGCGAGTGTGTGTGTGAGAGAGCGAGTGTGTGTGAGAGAGAGAGTGTGTATGTGAGAGAGCGAGTGTGTGTGTGAGAGAGCGAGTGTGTGAGAGAGAGCGAGTGTGTGTATGAGAGTCAGTGTGTGTATGAGAGAGAGCGAGTGTGTGTGTGAGAGAGCGAGTGTATGTGAGAGTAAGTGTGTGTGTGTGAGAGCGAGTGTGTATGTGAGAGAGCGAGTGTGTGAGAGAGAGCGAGTGTGTGTGTGAGAGTAAGTGTGTGTATGAGAGAGAGCGAGTGCGTGTGTGAGAGAGCGAGTGTGTATGTGAGAGTAAGTGTGTGTATGAGAGAGAGCGAATGTGTGTGTGAGAGAGCGAGTGTGTGTGAGAGAGAGAGTGTGTATGTGAGAGAGCGAGTGTGTATGTGAGAGTAAGTGTGTGTGTGTGAGAGAGCGAGTGTGTATGTGAGAGAGCGAGAGTGTGTATGTGAGAGAGCGAGTGTGTGAGAGAGAGCGAGTGTGTGTGTGAGAGTAAGTGTGTGTATGAGAGAGCGAGTGTTTGTGTGAGAGAGCGAGTGTGTATGTGAGAGTAAGTGTGTGTATGAGAGAGAGCGAGTGTGTGTGTGAGAGAGCGAGTGTGTGTATGAGAGAGCGAGTGTGTGAGAGAGAGCGAGTGTGTGTGTGAGAGTAAGTGTGTGTATGAGAGAGAGCGAGTGTGTGTGAGAGAGAGCGAGTGTGTGTGTGAGAGTAAGTGTGTGTATAAGAGAGCGAGTTTGTGTGTGAGAGAGCGATTGTGTGTGTGAGAGTAAGCGTGTGTGAGAGAGAGCGAGTGTATGTGTGTGAGAGCGAGTGTGTGTGTGAGAGTAAGTGTGTGTGAGAGAGAGCGAGTGTATGTGCGAGAGAGCGAGTTTGTATGTGAGAGAGCGAGTGTGTGTGTGAGAGTAAGTGTGTGTGAGAGAGAGCGAGTGTATGTGTGAGAGAGCGAGTGTGTGTGTGAGAGAGCGAGTGTGTATGTGAGAGAGCGAGTGTGTGTGAGAGAGAGCGAGTGTGTGTGTGAGAGAGCGAGTGTGTATGTGAGAGAGCGAGTGTGTGTGGGAGAGAGCGAGTGTGTGTTGAGAGAGAGCGAGTGTGTGTGTGAGAGTAAGTGTGTGTATGAGAGAGTGAGTGTGTGTGAGAGAGAGCGAGTGTGTGTTGAGAGAGAGCGAGTGTGTGTGTGAGAGTAAGTGTGTGTATGAGAGAGTGAGTGTGTGTGTGAGAGTAAGTGTGTGTGAGAGCGAGTGTATGTGTGAGAGAGCGAGTGTGTATGTGAGAGAGCGAGTGTGTATGTGAGAGAGCGAGTGTGTGTGAGAGAGAGCGAGTGTGTGTGAGAGAGAGCGAGTGTGTGTTGAGAGAGAGCGAGTGTGTGTGTGAGAGTAAGTGTGTGTATGAGAGAGTGAGTGTGTGTGTGAGAGTAAGTGTGTGTGAGAGCGAGTGTATGTGTGAGAGAGCGAGTGTGTATGTGAGAGAGCGAGTGTGTCTGTGAGAGAGCGAGTGTGTGTGTGAGAGAGAGTGTGTGTGTGAGAGAGATCGAGTGTGTATGTGAGAGAGCGAGTGTGTATGTGAGAGAGCGAGTGTGTATGTGAGAGAGCGAGTGTGTATGTGAGAGAGCGAGTGTGTGTGTGAGCGTAAGTGTGTGTGAGAGCGAGTGTATGTGTGAGAGAGCGAGTGTGTATGTGAGAGAGCGAGTGTGTATGTGAGAGAGCGAGTGTGTGTGAGAGAGAGCGAGTGTGTATGTGAGAGAGCGAGTGTGTGTGTGTGAGAGAGCGATTGTGTATGTGAGAGAGCGAGTGTGTGTGAGAGAGAGCGAGTGTGTGTGTGAGCGTAAGTGTGTGTGTGAGAGAGCGAGTGTGTGTGTGAGAGAGCGAGTGTGTATGTGAGAGAGGGAGTGTGTGTGAGAGAGAGCGAGTGTGTGTGTGAGAGAGCGAGTGTGTGTGTGAGAGAGCGAGTGTGTGTGAGAGAGAGCGAGTGTGTGTGTGAGAGTAAGTGTGTGTATGAGAGAGCGAGTGTGTGTGTCACAGAGCGAGTGTGTATGTGAGAGAGCGAGTGTGTATGTGAGAGAGCGAGTGTGTGCGAGAGAGAGAGTGTGTATGTGAGAGAGCGAGTGTGTATGTGAGAGTAAGTGTGTGTGTGTGAGAGAGCGAGTGTGTATGTGAGAGAGCGAGAGTGTATGTGAGAGTAAGTGTGTGTATGAGAGAGCGAGTGTGTGTGTGAGAGAGCGAGTGTGTGTGAGAGAGAGAGTGTGTATGTGAGAGAGCGAGTGTGTGTGTGAGAGAGCGAGTGTGTGAGAGAGAGCGAGTGTGTGTATGAGAGTAAGTGTGTGTATGAGAGAGAGCGAGTGTGTGTGTGAGAGAGCGAGTGTATGTGAGAGTAAGTGTGTGTGTGTGAGAGCGAGTGTGTATGTGAGAGAGCGAGTGTGTGAGAGAGAGCGAGTGTGTGTGTGAGAGTAAGTGTGTGTATGAGAGAGAGCGAGTGTGTGTGTGAGAGAGCGAGTGTGTATGTGAGAGTAAGTGTGTGTATGAGAGAGAGCGAATGTGTGTGTGAGAGAGCGAGTGTGTGTGAGAGAGAGAGTGTGTATGTGAGAGAGCGAGTGTGTATGTGAGAGTAAGTGTGTGTGTGTGAGAGAGCGAGTGTGTGTGTGAGAGTAAGTGTGTGTATGAGACAGCGAGTGTGTATGTGAGAGAGCGAGTGTGTGTGAGAGAGAGCGAGTGTGTGTGTGTGAGAGAGCGAGTGTGTGTGTGAGAGAGCGAGTGTGTGTGAAAGTAAGTGTGTGTGTGTGAGAGAGCGAGTGTGTGTGAGAGTAAGTGTGTGTATGTGAGAGAGCGAGTGTGTGTGAGAGAGCGAGTGTGTGTGAGAGAGCGAGTGTGTGTGTGTGAGAGAGCGAGTGTGTGTGTGAGAGAGCGAGTGTGTGTGTGTGAGAGAGCGAGTGTGTATGTGAGAGAGCGAGTGTGTGTGTGAGAGAGCGAGTGTGTATGTGAGAGAGCGAGAGTGTGTATGTGAGAGAGCGAGTGTGTGAGAGAGAGTGAGTGTGTGTGTGAGAGTAAGTGTGTGTATGAGAGAGCGAGTGTGTGTGTGTGAGAGAGCGAGTGTGTATGTGAGAGTAAGTGTGTGTATGAGAGAGAGCGAGTGTGTATGTGAGAAAGAGCGAGTGTGTATGTGAGAGAGAGCGAGTGTGTATGTGAGAGAGCGAGTGTGTGTGTGAGAGCGAGTGTGTATGTGAGAGAACGAGTGTGTGTGAGAGAGAACGAGTGTGTGTGTGTGAGAGAGCGAGTGTGTATGTGAGAGAACGAGTGTGTGTGAGAGAGAACGAGTGTGTGTGTGAGAGAGCGAGTGTGTGTGAGAGAGAGCGAGTGTGTGTGAGAGAGCGAGTGTGTGTGAGAGAGAGCGAGTGTGTGTATGTGAGAGTAAGTGTGTGTGTATGAGAGAGAGCGAGTGTGTGTGAGAGAAAGCGAGTGTGTGTGAGAGAGAGCGAGTGTGTGTGAGGGAGAGCGAGTGTGTGTGAGAGAGAGCGAGTGTGTATGAGAGAGCGAGTGTGTATGAGAGAGAGCGAGTGTGTGTGAGAGAGAGCGAGTGTGTGTGTGAGAGAGAGCGAGTGTGTATGTGAGAGAGCGAGTGTGTGTGTGAGAGAGCGAGTGTGTATGTGAGAGAGGGAGTGTGTGTGAGAGAGAGCGAGTGTGTGTGTGAGAGAGCGAGTGTGTGTGAGAGAGAGCGAGTGTGTGTGTGAGAGTAAGTGTGTGTATGAGAGAGCGAGTGTGTGTGTCAGAGAGCGAGTGTGTATGTGAGAGAGCGAGTGTGTATGTGAGAGAGCGAGTGTGTGTGAGAGAGAGAGTGTGTATGTGAGAGAGCGAGTGTGTATGAGAGAGTAAGTGTGTGTGTGTGAGAGAGCGAGTGTGTGTATGTGAGAGAGCGAGAGTGTATGTGAGAGTAAGTGTGTATATGAGAGAGCGAGTGTGTGTGAGAGAGAGAGTGTGTATGTGAGAGAGCGAGTGTGTGTGTGAGAGAGCGAGTGTATGTGAGAGTAAGTGTGTGTGTGTGAGAGCGAGTGTGTATGTGAGAGAGCGAGTGTGTGAGAGAGAGCGAGTGTGTGTGTGAGAGTAAGTGTGTGTATGAGAGAGAGCGAGTTTGTATGTGAGAGAGCGAGTGTGTGTGTGAGAGAGCGAGTGTGTGAGAGAGAGCGAGTGTGTGTGTGAGAGTAAGTGTGTGTATGAGAGAGAGCGAGTGTGTGTGTGAGAGAGCGAGTGTGTATGTGAGAGTAAGTGTGTGTATGAGAGAGAGCGAGTGTGTGTGTGAGAGAGCGAGTGTGTGTGAGAGAGAGAGTGTGTATGTGAGAGAGCGAGTGTGTATGTGAGAGTAAGTGTGTGTGTGAGAGAGCGAGTGTGTATGTGAGAGAGCGAGAGTGTGTATGTGAGAGAGCGAGTGTGTGAGAGAGAGCGAGTGTGTGTGTGAGAGTAAGTGTGTGTATGAGAGAGCGAGTGTGTGTGTGTGAGAGAGCGAGTGTGTATGTGAGAGTAAGTGTGTGTATGAGAGAGAGCGAGTGTGTATGTGAGAAAGAGCGAGTGTGTATGTGAGAGAGAGCGAGTGTGTATGTGAGAGAACGAGTGTGTGTGAGAGAGAGCGAGTGTGTGTGTGAGAGAGCGAGTGTGTGTGAGAGAGAGCGAGTGTGTGTATGTGAGAGTAAGTGTGTGTGTATGAGAGAGAGCGAGTGTGTGTGAGAGAAAGCGAGTGTGCGTGAGAGAGAGCGAGTGTGTGTGAGAGAGAGCGAGTGTGTGTGAGAGAGAGCGAGTGTGTATGAGAGAGCGAGTGTGTATGAGAGAGAGCGAGTGTGTGTGAGAGAGAGCGAGTGTGTGTGTGAGAGAGAGCGAGTGTGTATGTGAGAGAGCGAGTGTGTGTGAGAGAGAGCGAGTGTGTATGTGAGAGTGAGTGTGTGTGAGAGAGAGCGAGTGTGTATGTGAGAGAGCGAGTGTGTGTGAGAGAGCGAGTGTGTGTGTGAGAGAGCGAGTGTGAATGTGAGAGAGCGAGTGTGTATGTGAGAGAGCGAGTGTGTGTGAGAGAGCGAGTGTGTGTGTGAGAGAGTGTGAGAGAGCGAGTGTGTGTGTGAGAGAGCGAGTGTGTATGTGAGAGAGCGAGTGTCTATGTGAGAGAGCGAGTGTGTATGTGAGAGAGCGAGTGTGTGTGTGAGAGAGCGAGTGTGAATGTGAGAGAGCGAGTGTGTGTGAGAGAGAGCGAGTGTGTATGTGAGAGAGCGAGTGTGTATGTGAGAGAGCGAGTGTGTGTGTGAGAGAGCGAGTGTGAATATGAGAGAGCGAGTGTGTGTGAGAGAGCGAGTGTGTGTGTGAGAGAGCGAGTGTGTATGTGAGAGAGCGAGTGTGTGTGAGAGAGAGCGAGTGTGTGTGAGAGAGAATGTGTGTGTGAGAGAGCGAGTGTGTATGTGAGAGAGCGAGTGTGTGTGTGTGAGAGAGCGAGTGTGTGTGTGAGAGAGCGAGTGTGTGTGAAAGTAAGTGTGTGTGTGTGAGAGAGCGAGTGTGTGTGAGAGTAAGTGTGTGTATGTGAGAGAGCGAGTGTGTGTGAGAGAGCGAGTGTGTGTGAGAGAGCGAGTGTGTGTGAGAGAGCGAGTGTGTGTGTGTGAGAGAGCGAGTGTGTGTGTGAGAGAGCGAGTGTGTGTGTGAGAGAGCGAGTGTGTATGTGAGAGAGCGAGTGTGTATGTGAAAGAGCGAGTGTGTGTGTGAGAGAACGAGTGTGTATGTGAGAGAGTGAGTGTGTGTGAGAGAGAGCGAGTGTGTGTGTGAGAGAGCGAGTGTGTATGAGAGAGAGCGAGTGTGTGTGAGAGAGAGCGAGTGTGTGTGAGAGAGAGCGAGTGTGTGTGATAGAGCGAGTGTGTATGTGAGAGAGCGAGTGTGTGTGAGAGAGAGCGAGTGTGTGTGTGAGAGAGCGAGTGTGTGTGTGAGAGAGCGAGTGTGTGTGTGAGAGAGTGAGTGTGTGTGAGAGAGAGCGAGTGTGTGTGTGAGAGAGCGAGTGTGTGTGAGAGAGAGCGAGTGTGTGTGAGAGAGAGCGAGTGTGTGTGTGATAGAGCGAGTGTGTATGTGAGAGAGCGAGTGTGTATGTGAGAGAACGAGTGTGTATGTGACCGAGAGCGAGTGTGTGTGTGAGAGAGCGAGTGTGTGTGTGAGAGAGCGAGTGTGTGTGAGAGAGAGCGAGTGTGTGTGTGAGAGAGCGAGTGTGTGTATGAGAGAGCGAGTGTGTGTGTGAGAGAGCGAGTGTGTGTGAGAGAGAGCGAGTGTGTGTATGAGAGAGCGAGTGTGTGTGTGAGAGAGCGAGTGTGTGTGAGAGAGAGCGAGTGTGTGTGAGAGAGAGCGAGTGTGTGTGTGAGAGAGCGAGTGTGTGTGTGAGAGAGCGAGTGTGTGTGTGAGAGAGCGAGTGTGTGTGAGAGAGTAAGTGTGTGTATGAGAGAGAGCGAGTGTGTGTGAGAGAGAGCGAGTGTGTGTGTGAGAGTAAGTGTGTGTATAAGAGAGCGAGTTTGTGTGTGAGAGAGCGATTGTGTGTGTGAGAGTAAGCGTGTGTGAGAGAGAGCGAGTGTATGTGTGAGAGAGCGAGTTTGTATGTGAGAGAGCGAGTGTGTGTGAGAGAGAGCGAGTGTGTGTGTGAGAGTAAGTGTGTGTGAGAGAGAGCGAGTGTATGTGTGAGAGAGCGAGTGTGTGTGTGAGAGAGCGAGTGTGTATGTGAGAGAGCGAGTGTGTGTGAGAGAGAGCGAGTGTGTGTGTGAGAGAGCGAGTGTGTATGTGAGAGAGCGAGTGTGTGTGAGAGAGAGCGAGTGTGTATGTGAGAGTGAGTGTGTGTGAGAGAGAGCGAGTGTGTATGTGAGAGAGCGAGTGTGTGTGAGAGAGCGAGTGTGTGTGTGAGAGAGCGAGTGTGAATGTGAGAGAGCGAGTGTGTATGTGAGAGAGCGAGTGTGTGTGAGAGAGCGAGTGTGTGTGTGAGAGAGTGTGAGAGAGCGAGTGTGTGTGTGAGAGAGCGAGTGTGTATGTGAGAGAGCGAGTGTGTATGTGAGAGAGCGAGTGTGTATGTGAGAGAGCGAGTGTGTGTGTGAGAGAGCGAGTGTGAATGTGAGAGAGCGAGTGTGTGTGAGAGAGAGCGAGTGTGTATGTGAGAGAGCGAGTGTGTATGTGAGAGAGCGAGTGTGTGTGTGAGAGAGCGAGTGTGAATATGAGAGAGCGAGTGTGTGTGAGAGAGCGAGTGTGTGTGTGAGAGAGCGAGTGTGTATGTGAGAGAGCGAGTGTGTGTGAGAGAGAGCGAGTGTGTGTGAGAGAGAGTGTGTGTGTGTGAGAGAGCGAGTGTGTATGTGAGAGAGCGAGTGTGTGTGTGTGAGAGAGCGAGTGTGTGTGTGAGAGAGCGAGTGTGTGTGAAAGTAAGTGTGTGTGTGTGAGAGAGCGAGTGTGTGTGAGAGTAAGTGTGTGTATGTGAGAGAGCGAGTGTGTGTGAGAGAGCGAGTGTGTGTGAGAGAGCGAGTGTGTGTGAGAGAGCGAGTGTGTGTGTGTGAGAGAGCGAGTGTGTGTGTGAGAGAGCGAGTGTGTGTGTGAGAGAGCGAGTGTGTATGTGAGAGAGCGAGTGTGTATGTGAAAGAGCGAGTGTGTGTGTGAGAGAACGAGTGTGTATGTGAGAGAGCGAGTGTGTGTGAGAGAGTGAGTGTGTGTGAGAGAGAGCGAGTGTGTGTGTGAGAGAGCGAGTGTGTATGAGAGAGAGCGAGTGTGTGTGAGAGAGAGCGAGTGTGTGTGATAGAGCGAGTGTGTATGTGAGAGAGCGAGTGTGTGTGAGAGAGAGCGAGTGTGTGTGTGAGAGAGCGAGTGTGTGTGTGAGAGAGCGAGTGTGTGTGTGAGAGAGTGAGTGTGTGTGAGAGAGAGCGAGTGTGTGTGTGAGAGAGCGAGTGTGTGTGAGAGAGAGCGAGTGTGTGTGAGAGAGAGCGAGTGTGTGTGTGATAGAGCGAGTGTGTATGTGAGAGAGCGAGTGTGTATGTGAGAGAACGAGTGTGTATGTGACCGAGAGCGAGTGTGTGTGTGAGAGAGCGAGTGTGTGTGTGAGAGAGCGAGTGTGTGTGAGAGAGAGCGAGTGTGTGTGTGAGAGAGCGAGTGTGTGTATGAGAGAGCGAGTGTGTGTGTGAGAGAGCGAGTGTGTGTGAGAGAGAGCGAGTGTGTGTATGAGAGAGCGAGTGTGTGTGTGAGAGAGCGAGTGTGTGTGAGAGAGAGCGAGTGTGTGTGAGAGAGAGCGAGTGTGTGTGTGAGAGAGCGAGTGTGTGTGTGAGAGAGCGAGTGTGTGTGTGAGAGAGCGAGTGTGTGTGAGAGAGTAAGTGTGTGTATGAGAGAGAGCGAGTGTGTGTGAGAGAGAGCGAGTGTGTGTGTGAGAGTAAGTGTGTGTATAAGAGAGCGAGTTTGTGTGTGAGAGAGCGATTGTGTGTGTGAGAGTAAGCGTGTGTGAGAGAGAGCGAGTGTATGTGTGAGAGAGCGAGTTTGTATGTGAGAGAGCGAGTGTGTGTGAGAGAGAGCGAGTGTGTGTGTGAGAGTAAGTGTGTGTGAGAGAGAGCGAGTGTATGTGTGAGAGAGCGAGTGTGTGTGTGAGAGAGCGAGTGTGTATGTGAGAGAGCGAGTGTGTGTGAGAGAGAGCGAGTGTGTGTGTGAGAGAGCGAGTGTGTATGTGAGAGAGCGAGTGTGTGTGAGAGAGAGCGAGTGTGTGTGTGAGAGTAAGTGTGTGTGAGAGAGAGCGAGTGTATGTGTGAGAGAGTGAGTGTGTATGTGAGAGAGCGAGTGTGTGTTGAGAGAGAGCGAGTGTGTGTGTGAGAGTAAGTGTGTGTATGAGAGAGTGAGTGTGTGTGTGAGAGTAAGTGTGTGTGAGAGCGAGTGTATGTGTGAGAGAGCGAGTGTGTATGTGAGAGTAAGTGTGTGTATGAGAGAAAGAGTGTGTGTGTGAGAGAGCGAGAGTGTATGTGAGAGTAAGTGTGTGTATGAGAGAAAGAGTGTGTGTGTGAGAGAGCGAGTGTGTGTGAGAGAGAGAGTGTGTATGTGAGAGAGCGAGTGTGTGTGTGAGAGAGCGAGTGTGTGAGAGAGAGTGAGTGTGTGTGTGAGAGTAAGTGTGTGTATGAGAGAGAGCGAGTGTGTGTGTGAGAGAGCGAGTGTATGTGAGAGTAAGTGTGTGTGTGTGAGAGCGAGTGTGTATGTGAGAGAGCGAGTGTGTGAGAGAGAGCGAGTGTGTGTGTGAGAGTAAGTGTGTGTATGAGAGAGAGCGAGTGTGTGTGTGAGAGAGCGAGTGTGTATGTGAGAGTAAGTGTGTGTATGAGAGAGAGCGAGTGTGTGTGTGAGAGAGCGAGTGTGTGTGAGAGAGAGAGTGTGTATGTGAGAGAGCGAGTGTGTATGTGAGAGTAAGTGTGTGTGTGTGAGAGAGCGAGTGTGTGTGTGTGAGAGAGCGAGTGTGTATGTGAGAGTAAGTGTGTGTATGAGAGAGAGCGAGTGTGTATGTGAGAGAACGAGTGTGTGTGAGAGAGAGCGAGTGTGTGTGTGAGAGAGCGAGTGTGTGTGAGAGAGAGCGAGTGTGTGTATGAGAGAGAGCAAGTGTGTGTGTATGAGAGAGAGCGAGTGTGTGTGAGAGAGAGCGAGTGTGTGTGAGAGAGAGCGAGTGTGTATGAGAGAGAGCGAGTGTGTATGAGAGAGCGAGTGTGTGTGAGAGTGAGTGTGTATGTGAGAGTGAGTGTGTATGTGAGAGTGAGTGTGTGTGAGAGAGAGCGAGTGTGTGTGTGAGAGAGCGAGTGTGAATGTGAGAGAGCGAGTGTGTGTGAGAGAGAGCGAGTGTGTATTTGAGAGAGCGAGTGTGTGTGAGAGAGAGCGAGTGTGTGTGTGAGAGAGCGAGTGTGTGTGTGAGAGAGCGAGTGTGAATGTGAGAGAGCGAGTGTGTGTGAGAGAGAGCGAGTGTGTATGTGAGAGAGCGAGTGTGTGTGAGAGCGCGCGTGTGTTTGTGAGAGAGCGAGTGTGAATGTGAGAGAGCGAGTGTGTGTGAGTGAGAGCGAGTGTGTGTGAGAGAGAGTGTGTGTGTGTGAGAGAGCGAGTGTGTATGTGAGAGAGCGAGTGTGTGTGTGTGAGAGAGCGAGTGTGTGTGTGAGAGAGCGAGTGTGTGTGAAAGTAAGTGTGTGTGTGTGAGAGAGCGAGTGTGTGTGAGAGTAAGTGTGTGTATGTGAGAGAGCGAGTGTGTGTGAGAGAACGAGTGTGTGTGAGAGAGCGAGTGTGTGTGAGAGAGCGAGTGTGTGTGAGAGAGCGAGTGTGTGTGTGAGAGAGCGAGTGTGTGTGTGAGAGAGTGAGTGTGTGTGAGAGAGCGAGTGTGTATGTGAGAGAGCGAATGTGTGTGAGAGAGCGAGTGTGTGTGAGAGAGCGAGTGTGTGTGAGAGAGAGCGAGTGTGTGTGTGAGAGAGCGAGTGTGTGTGTGAGAGTAAGTGTGTGTATGAGAGAGAGCGAGTGTGTGTATGAGAGAGCGAGTGTGTGTGTGAGAGAGCGAGTGTGTGTGACAGAGAGCGAGTGTGTGTGAGAGAGAGCGAGTGTGTGTGTATGAGAGAGCGAGTGTGTGTGAGAGAGAGCGAGTGTGTGTGACAGAGAGCGAGTGTGTGTGAGAGAGAGCGAGTGTGTGTGTATGAGAGAGCGAGTGTGTGTGAGAGAGAGCGAGTGTGTGTGAGAGAGAGCGAGTGTGTGTGTGAGAGTAAGTGTGTGTATGAGAGAGCGAGTGTGTGTGTGAGAGTAAGTGTGTGTATGAGACAGCGAGTGTGTATGTGAGAGAGCGAGTGTGTGTGAGAGAGAGCGAGTGTGTGTGTGTGAGAGAGCGAGTGTGTGTGTGAGAGAGCGAGTGTGTGTGAAAGTAAGTGTGTGTGTGTGAGAGAGCGAGTGTGTGTGAGAGTAAGTGTGTGTATGTGAGAGAGCGAGTGTGTGTGAGAGAGCGAGTGTGTGTGAGAGAGCGAGTGTGTGTGTGTGAGAGAGCGAGTGTGTGTGTGAGAGAGCGAGTGTGTGTGTGTGAGAGAGCGAGTGTGTATGTGAGAGAGCGAGTGTGTGTGTGAGAGAGCGAGTGTGTATGTGAGAGAGCGAGTGTGTATGTGAAAGAGCGAGTGTGTGTGTGAGAGAACGAGTGTGTATGTGAGAGAGCGAGTGTGTGTGTGAGAGAGTGAGTGTGTGTGAGAGAGAGCGAGTGTATGTGTGAGAGAGCGAGTTTGTGTGTGAGAGAGCGAGTGTGTGTGAGAGAGAGCGAGTGTGTGTGTGAGAGTAAGTGTGTGTGAGAGAGAGCGAGTGTATGTGTGAGAGAGCGAGTGTGTGTGTGAGAGAGCGAGTGTGTATGTGAGAGAGCGAGTGTGTGTGAGAGAGAGCGAGTGTGTGTGTGAGAGAGCGAGTGTGTATGTGAGAGAGCGAGTGTGTGTGAGAGAGAGCGAGTGTGTGTTGAGAGAGCGAGTGTGTGTGAGAGAGAGCGAGTGTGTGTGTGAGAGTAAGTGTGTGTGAGAGAGAGCGAGTGTATGTGTGAGAGAGCGAGTGTGTATGTGAGAGAGCGAGTGTGTGTTGAGAGAGAGCGAGTGTGTGTGTGAGAGTAAGTGTGTGTATGAGAGAGTGAGTGTGTGTGTGAGAGTAAGTGTGTGTGAGAGCGAGTGTATGTGTGAGAGAGCGAGTGTGTATGTGAGAGAGCGAGTGTGTCTGTGAGAGAGCGAGTGTGTATGTGAGAGAGCGAGTGTGTGTGAGAGAGAGCGAGTGTGTATGTGAGAGAGCGAGTGTGTGTGTGTGAGAGAGCGAGTGTGTATGTGAGAGAGCGAGTGTGTGTGAGAGAGAGCGAGTGTGTGTGTGAGCGTAAGTGTGTGTGTGAGAGAGCGAGTGTGTGTGTGAGAGAGCGAGTGTGTGTGTGTGAGAGAGCGAGTGTGTGTGTGAGAGAGCGAGTGTGTGTGAAAGTAAGTGTGTGTGTGTGAGAGAGCGAGTGTGTGTGAGAGTAAGTGTGTGTGTGTGAGAGTAAGTGTGTGTGTGTGAGAGAGCGAGTGTGTGTGAAAGTAAGTGTGTGTGTGTGAGAGAGCGAGTGTGTGTGAGAGTAAGTGTGTGTGTGTGAGAGAGTGAGTGTGTGTGAGAGAGCGAGTGTGTGTGAGAGAGCGAGTGTGTGTGAGAGAGCGAGTGTGTGTGTGAGAGAGAGCGAGTGTGTGTGAGAGAGCGAGTGTGTGTGTGAGAGAGTGAGTGTGTGTGAGAGAGCGAGTGTGTATGTGAGAGAGCGAGTGTGTGTGAGAGAGCGAGTGTGTGTGAGAGAGAGCGAGTGTGTGTGTGAGAGAGCGAGTGTGTGTGTGAGAGTAAGTGTGTGTATGAGAGAGAGCGAGTGTGTGTATGAGAGAGCGAGTGTGTGTGTGAGAGAGCGAGTGTGTGTGACAGAGAGCGAGTGTGTGTGAGAGAGAGCGAGTGTGTGTGTATGAGAGAGCGAGTGTGTGTGAGAGAGAGCGAGTGTGTGTGAGAGAGAGCGAGTGTGTGTGTGAGAGTAAGTGTGTGTGTGAGAGAGAGCGAGTGTGTGTGTGAGAGTAAGTGTGTGTGTGAGAGAGAGTGAGTGTGTGTATGAGAGAGCGAGTGTGTGTGAGAGAGAGCGAGTGTGTGTGTGAGAGTAAGTGTGTGTATGAGAGAGTGAGTGTGTGTATGAGAGAGCGAGTGTATGTGCTTTTTTATTATTCATTCCTGGGATGTGGGTGTCGTTGGCAAGGCCGGCATTTATTGCCCATTACTAATCACCGTTGAGAAGGTGGTGGTGAGCCGCCTTCTTGACCCGCTGCAGTCCGTGTGGTGAAGGTGCTCCCACAGTGCTGTCAGGGAGGGAGTTCCAGGATTTTGACCCAGCGACGATGAAGGAACGGCCGATATATTTCCCAGTCGGGATGGTGTGTGACTGGGAGGGGAATGTGGAGGTGGTGGTGTTCCCATGCGCCTGCTGCCCTTGTCCTTTGAGGTGATAGAGGTCGCGGGTTCGGAAGTTACTGCCAAAGAAGCCTTGGTGAGTTGCTGCAGTGCATCTTGCAGATGGTGCACACTACAGCCACGGTACGCCGGGTAGGAAGACGTGTATGTGTGTGGGTGCATCAGTGAGTGTGTTTAAAGGTAGTTGTGTGTCAGGTCACTAACTGCCTGCCTTGCTCTATCCCCAGGGCTGTTGCCTGGTCACAGTTTTAACCTGGATACGGACAGTCCGATTTCCTTCTCTCAGGACCAGAACTCCCAGTTTGGTCACATGGTGACCCAGTTCCAAAACGGGTAAGTCCGACCCTCAGCTTTCCCACTGACCCCCGACCTTCCTCACTGACCCCTGACCCTCTCTACCGAACCCTGACCATCCCCACTGACCCCTGACCCTCACTCACTGACCCCTGACCCTCACTCACTGACCCCTGACCCTCACTCACTGACCCCTGAACCTCCTCATTAACCCCTGACCCTTCCCACCGACCCCTGACCCATCCCACTGGCCTCTGGCCCTCCACACTGACACCTGAACCTCCTCATTGACCGCTGACCCGCCCCACTGACCTGACCCTCCTCATCGACCCCTCCCACTGACCGCTGACCCTTCCCACTCTCCCTTGACCCTCACTCAATGACCATTGACCCTCACTCATTGACCCCTGACACTGCTCACTGACCCCCTCACCCTGCTCACTGACCCCTCCCATTGACTCCTGACCTTCCCACTCTCCCTTGACACTCCTCACTAACCCCTGACCCTCGCTCAATGACCCTTGGCCCTCCTCTCTCACTCAATGACTCTTTAACCCTCTCTGTTGCTTCCGAATTTCCATCAGTAGAGATGTCATGTGACATCCTCCTCACCCCCAAACAGACCATGTTTCAGCCCCATTAATCCCCCAGAAGTTTATGGAGTTTGTGTATCGAGGTCCAGCACTGATGTGTTCAATGGCCTCGGAGAGGGTGCAGAGGGGATTGACCAGAATGGTACCAGGGATGGGGAACTTCAGTTACATGGGGAGACTGGAGAAGCTGGGATTGTTCTCCTTAGAGCAGAGAAGGTTAAGGGGAGAGTGACCAGAATGGTACCAGGGATGGGGAACTTCAGTTACATGGGGAGACTGGAGAAGCTGGGGTTGTTCTCCTTAGAGCAGAGAAGGTTAAGGGGAGAGTGACCAGAATGGTACCAGGGATGGGGAACTTCAGTTACATGGGGAGACTGGAGAAGCTGGGGTTGTTCTCCTTGAAGCAGAGAAGGTTAAGAGAAGATTTGATAGAGGTGTGCAAAGTCATGAGCGGTTTTGATGGAGTAAATAAGGAGAAACTGTTTCTAGTGGCAGGAAGGTAGGGAACCAGAGGACACAGATTTCACGAAATTGGCAAAAGGGCCAGAGGAGAGATGAGAAAACATTGTTTTACGCAGCGAGTTGTTGTGATCTGGAACGCGCTGCCTGAAAGGGCGGTGGGAGCAGATTCAATAGTAATTTTCAAAAGGGAAATTGGATAAATAGTTGAAGGGGAAAAATTGCAGGGTTATGGGGAAAGAGCAAGGGGGAGTGGGACTAACTGGAGAGCTCTTTCAAAAGCCGGCACAATGAATCATAGAAATGCAAGTCCTTTGACTTGAAAACTGGGTGTCGCTCCAGATTTTGACGGTGGGGAACTCGGTGATGAAGCAAAGAAATTTACAGCACGGAAGGAGGCCATTTCGGCCCATTGTGTCCGCACCGGCCGGCAAAGAGCTACCCAGCCTATTCCCACTTTCCAGCTCTCGGTCCGTAGCCCTGGAGGTTACAGCACTTCAAGTGCACATCCAAGTACTTTTTAAATGTGGTGAGGGTTTCTGCCTCTACCACCCTTTCAGGCCGTGAGTTCCAGGCCCCCACCACCCTCTGGGTGAAGACATTTCCCCTCAAATCCCCTCTAAACCTCCTACCAATCACCTTAAATCTATGCCCCCTGGTTATTGACCCTTCTGCCAAGGGAAACCAGTCCTTCCTATCCACCCTATCCAGGCCCCTCAGAATTTTATACACCTCAATAAGGTCCCCCCTCAGCCTCCTCTGTTCCAAAGAAAACAGACCCAGCATCTCTAATCTTTCTTCACAGCCAAAATTCTCCAGTCCAGGCAACATTCTTGTAAATCTCCTCTGCACTTCTTCCAGTGCAATCTCATCTTCCCTGTAATGTGGTGACCAGAACTACACACAGTACTCCAGCTGTGGCCTAACCAGTGTTTTATACAGTTCAAGCATAACCTCCTTGGCTCTTGTATTCTATGCCTCAACTAATAAAGGCAAGTATTCCATATGCCTTCTTAACCACCTTATCTACCTGGCCTGCTACCTTCAGGGATCTGTGGACCTGCTCTCCAAGGTCCCTTTGTCCCTCTACACTTCTCAATGTCCGACTATTTAATGTGTATTCCCTTTCCTTGTTAGCCCTCACCAAATGCATTACCTCACACTTTCCCAGATTAAATTCCATTTGCCAGTGTTCTGCCCACCTGACCAGTTGATTGATATCTTCCTGCAGTCCACAGCTTTCTTCTTCATTGTCAGCCACACAGCCAATTTTAGTATCATCTGCAAACTTCTTAATCATAGCCCCTACATTCCAGTCCAGGTCATTGAAGTATACCACAAAAAGCAAGGGTCCCAGTACTGAGCCCTGCGGAACCCCACTGGAAACATCCTTCCAGTCACAAAAACACCCATCAATTACCCTTTGCTTCCTGCCTCTGAGCCAATTTTGGATCCAACTTGCCACTTTGCCCTGGATCCCATGGGCTTTTACTTTTGTGATCAGTCTGCCATGTGGGACCTTGTCAAACGCTTTGCTAAAATCCATATACACTGCATCAAACGCACTTCCCTCATCGACCCTCCTAGTTAGCTCCTCGAAAAATTCAATCAAGTTAGTCAGACATGACCTTCCCTAAACAAATCCATGCTGACTGTCCTTGATTAATTCATGTCTTTCCAAATGAACATTTATCCTGTCCCTCAGGATTTTTTCCAATAATTTTCCCACCACTGAGGTTAGGCTGACAGGCCGGTAATTACTCGGTCTATCCCTTTCTCCCTTTTTAAACAAAGGTACAACATTCGCAGTCCTCCAGTCCTCAGGCACCACACCTGTAGCCAGAGAGGACTGGAAAATGATGGTCAGAGCCTCTGCTATTTCCTCTTTTGCTTTGCTTAACAGCCAGGGATACATTTCATCCGGGCCTGGGGACTTATCTACTTTCGAAGTTGTCAAGCCCCTTAATACTTCCTCTCTAACTATGTTGATCTCATCTAATATTTCACATTCCTCCCCGCCTCATTGCAAACTCTGCACCGCCCCTCTCTTTTGTGAAAACAGATGTAAAGTATTCATTAAGAATCCTACCCACATCTTCTGCCTCCACACACAGATTTCCTTTATGGTCACCAATAGGCCCCACTCTTTCTCTAGTTATCCTCTTGCTCTTAATGTATTTATAAAACATCTTTGGGTTTTCCTTGATCTTACTTGCCAAGGCACAGGCAGGATGGGCTGAATGGCTTCTTTCAGTGCTATATCGAAGGTTTGGTGATGTATACTCCTCTCTCTGATTCAGGATGTTGGTCAGTGCTCCTCTAATGAAAGATACCACAGGAGCTCCCACTGGAGCAATCTACAAATGCGGATACAATGATGGAGCATGCAACAAGATCAACATAAACTGTAAGGGGTCTAACTTTATTACCTCTATTTCGGAGGGGCAGTACTGAGGGAGCGCCGTACTGTCAGAGGTGCAGTACTGAGGGAGCGCTGCACTGTCGGAGGGATAGTACTGAGGGAGCGCTGCACTGTCGGAGGGGCAGTACTGAGGGATCCCTGAACTGTCGGAGGGGCAGGACTGAGGGAGTGCCGCACTGTCGGAGGGGCTGTACTGAGGGAGCACCGCACTGTCGAAGGGATAATACTGAGGGAGCGCTGCACTGTCAGAACGGCAGTACTGAGGGAGCACCGCACTGTCGGAGGGGCAGTACTGATGGAGGGCCGCACTGTTGAGGGGCAGTACTGAGAGAGGGCTGCACTGTTGGAGGGGCAGTACTGAGAGGGGGCTGCACTGTCGGAGGGACAGTACTGAGGGAGGGCCGCACTGTCGGAGGGGCAGTACTGAGGGAGTGCCGCACTGTCGGAGGGGCAGTACTGAGGGAGTGCTGCACTGTCGGAGGGGCAGTACTGAGGGAGTGCTGCACTGTCGGAGGGTCAGTACTGAGGGAGTGCTGCACTGTCGGAGGGGCAGTATTGAAGAGCGCTGCACTGTCGGAGGGGCAGTACAGGAGCTGACATTGAGACACAGACGGGCTGTACAGAAGACACCTCACATCGTTGGAGAAATACCACCAGCAATGTCTCCGCAAGATCCTACAAATCCCCTGGGAGGACAGACGTACCATCATTAGCGTCCGCGTCCAGGCCAACATCCTCAGCATTGAAGTACTGACCACACTTGATCATGTCCGCTGGGCAGGCCACGTTGTTCGCATGCCTGACACAAGGCTCATAAAACACACACCTTCACGGCAAGCAAGCCCCAGGGTGGGCAGAGGAAACGTTACAAGGACACCCTCAAAGCCTCCCTGATAAAGTGCAACATCCCCACCGACACCTGGGAGTCCCTGGCCAAAGACCGCCCTAAGTGGAGTAATTGTGTCCAGGAGGTCGCTGAGCACCTCGAGTCTCGTCGCTGAGAGCATGCAGAAATCAAGCGCAGGCAGTGGAAGGAGCGTGCGGCAAAACAATCCCACCCTCCCTTACCCTCAACCTGTGACAGACTGTGGTTCTCCTATTAGACTGTTCAGCCACCTAAGAACTCAGTTTAAGAGTGGAAGCAAGTCTTCCTTGATTCCGAGGGACTGCCTATGTTGATATGATGATGGCAGGAGTCAACACTGGGACACACACACACACACACACACACACGGGCCGTACAGGAGCTGACACTGAGACATACACACACACACACACACACACACACACACACGGGCCGTACAGGAGCTGACACTGAGACATACACGCACACACACACATACACGGGCCGTACAGGAGCTGACACTGAGACACACACACACACACACACACACGCACACACACGGGCCGTACAGGAGCTGACACTGAGACATACACGCACACACACACACACACACACACACACACGGGCCGTACAGGAGCTGACACTGAGACATACACGCACACACACACACACACACGCACACACACACACACACACACGGGCCGTACAGGAGCTGACACTGAGACATACACGCACACACACACACACACGGGCCGTACAGGAGCTGACACTGAGACACACACACACACACACACGCACACACACACACACACGGGCCGTACAGGAGCTGACACTGAGACATACACACACACACGCACACACACACACACACACGGGCCGTACAGGAGCTGACACTGAGACATACACACACACACGCACACACACACACACACACACGGGCCGTACAGGAGCTGACACTGAGACACACACACACACACGCACACACACACACACACACACGGGCCGTACAGGAGCTGACACTGAGACACACACACACACACACACACGGGCCGTACAGGAGCTGACACTGAGACATACACACACACACGCACACACACACACACACACGGGCCGTACAGGAGCTGACACTGAGACACACACACACACACGCACACACACACACACACACACGGGCCGTACAGGAGCTGACACTGAGACACACACACACACACACACACGGGCCGTACAGGAGCTGACACTGGGACACACACACACACACACACACACACACACACACACGGGCCGTACAGGAGCTGAAACTGAGACACACACACACACAACGGCAGTACAGTACCAGGCGAGAGCGATTATTCATTAGCTCATTAATTTATTAAGAATAATTATGTTTTATCCCTTTTCTATTTCAAACCAGTGCCAAAAGGATCAAACAATCTCGGTCTCTCACTGACAACAGGGGATTTACCACAACCGAAAGCTGTTGTAAGTATATACACTGTCCCATCAAACACACCCAGGGCACGGGGTTAGATACAGAGTAAATCTCCCTCTACACTGTCCCATCAAACACTCCCAGGGCACGGGGTTAGATACAGAGTAAATCTCCCTCTACACTGTCCCCATCAAACACTCCCAGGGCAGGTACAGCACGGGATTAGATACAGAGTAAAGCTCCCTCTACACTGTCCCATCAAACACTCCCAGGGCACGGGGTTAGATACAGAGTAAAGCTCCCTCTACACTGTCCCATCAAACACTCCCAGGGCAGGTACACCACGGGTTAGATACAGAGTAAAGCTCCCTCTACACTGTCCCATCAAACACTCCCAGGGCAGGTACAGTACGGGTTAGATACAGAGTAAAGCTCCCTCTACACTGTCCCATCAAACACACCCAGGGCAGGTACAGCACGGGGTTAGATACAGAGTAAAGCTCCTCTACACTGTCCCATCAAACACTCCCAGGGCAGGTACAGGGCGTGAGATACAGAGTAAAGCTCCCTCTACACTGTCCCATCAAACACTCCCAGGGCAGGTACAGCTCGGGGTGAGATAAAGTTGACCCATGGTGTGTATAAACTCACTGAACACCTTGTTTCCTGCACTAGGCCTGCGTTCCACGTTTCGCCTACGAATGCTACACCAACACTTACATTAACGGTTACTGTGAGGTTCTGGACGCGACTCTGAGCCAATCACGAAGGGTTCCGCAGAAACTGCCAGGTAATCACCCCCGGCAACGCCCTGTCCTTCAGACCCCGAGGGGTCGATCAGTCGGAGATGGTCAGACCCCGAGGGGTCAATCAGTCGGATGGTCAGACCCCGAGGGATCAATCAGTCGGAGATGGTCAGACCCCGAGGGGTCCATCAGTCGGATGGTCAGACCCCGAGGGGTCAATCAGTCGGATGGTCAGACCCCGAGGGGTCCATCAGTCGGATGGTCAGACCCCGAGGGGTCAATCAGTCGGATGGTCAGACCCCGAGGGGTCAATCAGTCGGATGGTCAGACCCCGAGGGGTCAATCAGTCGGGGATGGTCAGACCCCGAGGGGTCAATCAGTCGGGGATGGTCAGACCCCGAGGGGTCAATCAGTCGGGGATGGTCAGACCCCGAGGGGTCCATCAGTCAGTTGGAGATGTTTCGGGGTGAGCCCGAGGTCACCACGAGCGCCAGTGGAAATATTTTTGCCCAGGGGACAGTATGAGGCCGTTCAGCCAGCTCGAACCGATTCCATAAGAACATCAGAAATAGGAGCAGGAGTCGGCCATTTGGCCCCTCGAGCCTGCTCCGCCATTCAATAAGATCATGGCTGATCCGATCATGGACTCAGCTCCACTTCCCCGCCCGCTCCCCATAACCTTTACTCCCTTATCGCTCAAAAATCTGTCTATCTCCGCCTTAAATATATTCAATGACCCAGCCTCCACAGCTCTCTGGGGCAGAGAATTCCACAGATTTACAACCCTCTGAGAGAAGAAATTCCTCCTCATCTCAGTTTTAAATGGGCGGCCCCTTATTCTGAGTCTATATCCCCTAGTTCTAGATTCCCCCAAGAGTAGAAACATCCTCTCTGCGCCTACCCTGTTGAGCCCCCTCAGTATCTTGTATGTCTCCATAAGATCACCTCTCATTCTTCTAAACTCCAATGACTATAGGACCAACCTGCTCAACCTTTCCTCATGTCAACCCCCTCATCTCTGGAATCAACCGAGTGAACTTTCTCTGAACTGCCTCCAATGCAAGTATATCCTTCCTTAAATAAGGACACCAAAACTCCTTTCCGCACCATTCAATCAGATTGCTACTGATCTGTTCCTGGGGAAAAGGAGGAGCCCATTCGGCCCCTCGAGCCTGTTCAGACATGCAGAGTTCTGGAAATGGTGTTCAGAGGGACCTGGGTGTCCTTGTGCACCAATCACTGATAGTTAACACGCAGGTACAGCAAGCAGGTCTGGGCCATAAAGGGAGCGGTGACTGGCGGCCTGGACAGCGTGGTGGCCCCGACCTGCGAGAGACCATCAGCGGCAGGTCGGGGCCACAAAAGGAGCGGAGTGCGGCCCCTGGAGCTGCATGGCGGCGTATCACTGCAAGGTACAGCGCAAGCTGGTGCAGGAGGGCACTGGCAGCGAAGAGGGCGACTGGATTGGACGTCATCACGGTCCAGGTTGGTGATTGGAGCGTGGGCAGGTACATCAGAAGCGTCGAGGTCGGGGCGAAGGAGCAGCATGAATCTGGAGCCCAGAAGAGGCGAGGGCCCAGGGGCAGCACGGGCCAGCCCACACTGTGATATGTGTGCTCACTCGGTCTGTGCAGCAGAGCAGGTCTCCAGTCGTCTTGATTAATCCTTGCCACTGGACCAAGACCGAGCTCTGTCAAGTCTGTCAATGGCCGCCACACGTTAAAAATTCCACGCAGAGGCATCTTCCACCCTTCAAGATGTAGTTCAGGACCTGGAATATTGAAACATCCCTTTTTGGCGTGAAAGCACATCATCCTCGATGCGAGGGACCGCTATGATAATGACAGCAAGCAGTTAGAAAGCAAATGGATTACAAGAGGATTTGCATATAAGAGTAAAGATGCGTTACTGCAATCTATATTAATGACTGAGTGTAGTGTAGCCAAGTTTGCTGATGATACAAAGATGGGTGAGAAAGCAAATTGTGAGGAGGACACAAAGATTCTGTAAAGGGATGTAGACAGGCCAAGTGAGTGGGCAAAAATTTGGCAGATGAAGCATAATGTGGGGAAATGTGAGGTTATCCACTTTGGCAGAAATAATAGAAAAGCAAATTATAATTTAAATGGAGAAAAATTGCAAAATGCTACAATACAGAGAGATCGGGGGATCCTTGTACATGAAACACAAAAAGTGAGTCTGCAGGTACAGCAAGTGATCAGGAAGGCAAATGGAATGTTGGCCTTTATTGCAAGGGGGATAGAGTATAAGAGCAGAGAGGTCCTGCTACAACTGTACAGGGTATTGGTGAGGCCACACCTGGAGTACTGCGTACAGTTTTGGTCTCCATATTTAAGGAAGGATATACTTGCACTGGAGGCTGTTCAGAGAAGGTTCACTCGGTTGATTCCGGAGATGAGAGGGTTGACTTATGAGGAAAGGTTGAGTAGGTTGGGTCTGTACTCATTGGAGTTCAGAAGAATGAGAGGTGATCTTATTGAAACTTATAAGATAATGAGGGGGCTCGACAAGGTGGATGCAGAGAGGATATTTCCACATAGGGGAAACTAAAACTAGGGAACATAGTCTCAGAATAAGGGGTCACCCATTTAAAACTGGGATGAGGAGGAATTTCTTCTCTGAGGGTTGTAAATCTGTGGAATTCTCTGCCCCAGAGAGCTGTGGAGACTGGGTCATTGAATATATTTAAGTCTGAGATAGACAGATTTTTGAGCAATAAGGGAATAAAGGGTTATGGGGACGAGGGCGGGAAGTGGAGTTGAGTCCATGATCAGATCAGCCGTGATTGTATTGAATGGCGGAGCAGGCTTGAAGGGCCAAATGGCCTACTCCTGCTCCTATTTCTTATGTTCTTATGTTCTTATATCTTTTTCTTAGGCAGCTTATATTATCGATGCTTTATCAACTTCAGAAAGTGTATTAAGCTAAGGGAGGGACTCGGAGCACTTTAGGAAAGGAAATCTGGCACCCTTAACTGGTCTGCCCTATACGTGACTCCATTCCTACGTCAACGTGTTTTACATATTATATACATATATCACACACGCTGTCATGCACTCGCACTCACATGCACACCTCTCACACACACCCACTCACTCACATATCTATATCACACACACATACACACACACACATAGGGGGAAGAGACAGGGAGAGAGAGAGAGAGGCGGGAGGAAAAGAGGGAGAGAGACAGAGACAGAGCGACAGAGAGAAGAGAGAGAGAGAAAGAGATGGTACGAGATCCCCACCACCTAGAAGGACAAGGACAGCAGACGCATGGAACACCACCACCTCCAGGTTCCCCTCCAAGTCACACACCATCCTGATTTGGAAATATATTGGCTGTTCCTTCATCGTCGCTGGGTCAAAATCCTGGAACTCCCTCCCTGACAGCACTGTGGGAGCACCTTCACCACACGGACTGCAGCGGTTCAAGAAGGCGGCTCACCACCACCTTCTCAAGGGCAATTAGGGATGGGCAATAAATGGCCTTGCCAGGGTTGCCCGCATCCCTGGAACGAATTAAAAAGAAAATACACACATATTTAAGAAATGTGACTCTGTACGATCTGTAGGTGTGTGTAGTGCTAATCGTTGTTTAATGTTCCTGGTACTTTTCATCCTCCCAGAATGTCCCGTTGTTCTGATCGATATCGCCTTCCTGATTGACGGTTCAGGCAGTGTGAGTCAAGGCGATTTCATTAGAATGAAAGACTTCATGAAAGCGATTATAAAGAAGTTTAGCAGCAAGCAAACTCAGGTAATGACGGTGACCGAAGGAGGCCATTCGGCCATTTGTGCCCATGCTGGTGCCAGATCCCATCGGAGAACTAGCAAGAGTAATCCCATTTCCCTGCTCGGTTCCCACATCCTTACATGTTGGCAAAAGATCAGCGCGGCCAATTAGGAGCAGGAGGAGGCCATTCGGTCCCTCGAGCCTGCTCCGCCATTCAATAGGATCGTGTCTGATCATCAACCTCAACTTCACTTTCCCGCACGATCACCATCTCCCTCGATATCCCTAGAGACCAAAAATCTATCATCTCAGCCTTGAATATACTCAAAGACTGAGCTTTCATAGCCCTCTGGGGGAGAGAATTCCAAAGATTCACCACCCTGTGAGTGAAGAGGTTTCTCCAAATCCCATTCCTAAATGGCTGACCCCTTATCCTGAGACTGTGACCCCTGGTTCTACACTCCCCAGCCCCGGGGGAAACATCCTCCCTGCATCTACTCTGTCAAACCCTGTAAGAATTGTTTCAATGAGATCACCTCTCATTCTTCTAAGCTCCAGAGAATATAAACCTAGTCTACTCAATCTCCCCTCATAGGACAATCCCCCCATCCCAGGAATCAGTCTGGTGAACCTTTGTTGCACTCCCTCTATGGTAAATATTTCCTTCCTTAGGTAAGGAGACCAGAACTGCACACAGTACTCCAGGTGTGGTCTCACCAGGGCCTGGTATAATTGCAGTGAGACATCTGGGGCCGAAATTGTCCTTTTCCTTAAGGCCTCTTAAAACCGGAAATCAATGGCCACACTGCGGAGTGCAGTGGCAGCTGACTTTTCGTGTAATGGCCACCATTATCAAAACTCCGCTCCTGCGGCATCCCGGCGGTGACCCGCTCTCCCCCCCCCGGCCCCACGATCTTTGCTAAGTGTGTCATCACAGTGCGCACCACCGATCTACCACCCCTGACAGCGTAATTTGCCGTGAAATTCTTCCTCCCGCCGGGCGGTGCCATAACCTGCTTTATTCCGGTGGTGCAGTGAGGCTGAAGCCTTCTGCAATGGCTGCGCGGCTCCCATTAAAGGGGAGGATCTATTGCCGCGGCCGCCATGTTTTTTTGGGTCGGCTGACTGCCATGTCAGTCCCGACAATTATGACCCCAGGTTCAGCCGGGCCGCCAACAGGCAGCCTGGCACCCCCTCTTGGATACCAGGCCGCTCCCCAATGTCCGAGGGGGAGTGTTTGCGAGTGCTGTTGGGGAGGAGTTAAACTAATATGGCAGGGGAATGGGAACCTATGCAGGGAGACAGAGGGAAGTAGAATGGGGGCAGAAGCAAAAGATAGAAAGAAGAAAAATGAAAGTGGAGGGCAGAGAAATTTAAGGCAAAAAGCAAAAAGGGCCACATTAAACCAAAATTCTAAAGGGGCAAAGTGTGTTAGAAAGACAGGCCTGAAGGCTCTGTGCCTCAATGCGAGGAGTATTCGGAATAAGGTGGATGAATTAACTGCGCAGATAGATTATGATGTAATTGGCATCACGGAGACATGGCTCCAGGGTGACCAAAGCTGGGAACTCAACATCCAGGGGTATTCAACATTTAGGAAGTATAGACAGAAAGGAAAAGAAAGCGGGGTGGCATTGCTGGTTAAAGAGGAGATTAATGCAATAGTAAGAAAGGACATTAGCTTGGATGATGTGGAATCGGTATGGGTGGAGCTACGGAATACCAAGGGGCAGAAAACGCCAATGGGAGTTATGTACAGACCATCAAACAGTAGTAATAATAAGTAGCAGTAGTAAGGTTGGGAACAGCATTCAAACAAAAAATTTACACACTAATGATGTCAGGCTAACCGGTCTATAATTACATGCTTTCTCTCTCCCTTCCTTTTCAAAAAGTGGTGTTACATTAGCTACCCTCCAGTCCATAGTAACTGATTCAGAGTCGATAGAATGTTGGAAAATGATCACCAATGAATCCACTATTTATATGTACAATTCCTTAAGTACTCTGGGATGCAGACTATCAGGCCCCGGGGATTTATCGGGCTTCAATCCCATCAATTTCCCTAACAGATTTTCCCGCCTAATAAGGATATCCTTCAGTTCCTCCTTCTCACTAGATCCTCGGTCCCCTAGTACTTCCGGAAGGTTATTTGTGTCTTCCTTCGTGAAGACAGAACCAAAGTATTTGTTCAATTGGTCTGCCATTTCTTTGTTCCCCATTATAAATTCACCTGAATCCGACTGCAAGGGACCTACGTTTGTCTTCACTAATCTTATTCTCTTCACATATTTATAGAAGCTTTTGCAGTCAGTTTTTATGTTCCCAGCAAGCTTCTTCTCATACTATATTTTTCCCGTCTTAATTAAACCCTTTGTCCTCCTCTGCTGATTTTCTCCCAGTCCTCAGGTTTGTTGCTTTTTCTGGCCAATTTATATGCCACTTCCTTAGATTTAACACTATCCTTAATTTCCTTTGTTAGCCACAGTTGAGCCACCTTCCCCGTTTTATTTTTACTCCAGACAGGGATGTACAATTGCTGAAGTTCATCCATGTGATCTTTAAATGTTTGCCATTGCCTATCCACCGTCAACCCGATAAGTATCAATTGCCAGTCTATTCTAGCCAATTCACGCCTCAAACCATCGAAGTTACCTTTCCTTAAGTTCAGGACCCTAGTTTCTGAATTAACTGTGTCACTCTCCATCTTAATAAAGAATTCTACCATGTTATGGTCACTCTTCCTCAAGGGGTCTCGCACAACAAGATTGCTAATTAGTCCTTTCTCATTACACATCACCCAGTCTAGGATGGCCAGCTCCTTCATTGGTTCCTCGACATATTGGTCGAGAAAACCATCCCTAATACACTTCAGGAAATCCTCCTCCACCGTATTGCTACCAGTTTGGTTAGCCCAATCGATATGTAGATTAAAGTCACCCATGATAAATTGGCTGCAGGGAGACTTGGACAGGTTAGGTCAGTGGGCAAATGCATGGCAGATGCAGTGTAATGTGGATAAATGTGAGGTTATCCACTTTGGGGCAAAAACGCGAAGACAGAATATTATCTGAATGCTGCAGATTAGGAAAAGGGGAGGTGCAATGAGACCTGGGTATCATGGTTCATCAGTCATTGAAAGTTGGCATACAGGTCCAGCAGGCGGTGAAGAAGGCAAATGGTATGTTGGCCTTCATAGCTAAGGGATTTGAGTATAGAAGCAGGGAGGTCTTACTGCAGTTGTACAGAGCATTGGTGAGACCTCACCTAGAATATTGTGTTCAGTTTTGGTCTCCTAATCTGAGGAAGAACGTTCTTGCTATTGAGGGAGTGCAGCGAAGTTTCACCAGACTGATTCCAGAGATGGCTAGACTGACATATGAGGAGAGACTGGATCAACTGGGCATTTATACATTGCCGTTTAGAAGGATGAGAGGGGATCTCATAGAAACATATAAGATTCTGATGGGACGGGACAGGTTAGATGCGGGTAGATTGTTCCCGATTTTGGGGCAGTCCAGAACCAGGGGACACAGTCTTAGGATAAGGGGTAGGCCGTGCAGGACTGAGATGAGGAGAAACTTCTTCACTCAGAGAATTGTTAACCTGTGGAATTCCCTACCACAGAAAGTTGTTGATGCCAGTTCATTGGATATATTCAAAAGGGAGTTAGATATGGCCCTTACGGCTAAAGGGATCAAGGGGTATGGAGAGAAAGCAGGAAAGGGGTACTGAAGGAATGATCAGCCATGATCTTATTGAATGGTGGTGCAGGCTCGAAGGGCCGAATGGCCTACTCCTGCACCTATTTTCTATGTTTCTATGGCGGCCCAGTGGACTGAATTTAAACATCACCGAGGCTCTACCCTTTAAGTGAAGGGGAGAGCCGTAGCGACGCGTTGCCGTGATGATGTCATTGCAGCCATCACTACACTTCCCCCCCCCCCCCTAAAATCCTGCCCCTCTGGTGTACTCACCGCCCAACTTCCGCCCCATTATGAGCGACCTCCTGTCCACCTGAAAAAAACCCAAAGAATTTAGCTCAGGAGGCCACCTCAACCACCACGGCGGTAAAAACCATAGAACAGGGTGCGTGCGCCCCATTTCGGACAGGGGGCAATTTTGGCCCCCTTTACTTTTATACTCAAATCCTCTTGTAATAAAGGCCATCTGGAGTAGAGAATTCCAAAGATTCACCACCCTCTGAGTGAAGACATTTCTCCCCATCTCAGTCCTAAATGGCCGACCCCTTACCCTGAGACTGTGCCCCCTAGTCCTTGACACTCCAGCCAGGGGGAATCATCCTCTCAGCATCTACCCTGCCAATCCCCCTCAGAATCTTTCATGTTTCAGTGAGATCACCTCATTCTTCTAAACTCCAGAGAGTATGGGCCCAATCTACTCAATATCTTCTCATAGGACAACCCTCTCATCCCAGGAATCAATTTAGACTTGTTTTAGGCAGCGAGTTGTTGTGATCTGGAACGCGCGTTGCCTGAAAGGACGGTGGAAGCAGATTCAATCGTAATTTTCAAAAGGGAATCGGATAATTACTTGAAGGGGAAAAAGTTACAGGGCTATGGGGAAAGGACAGAGGGGAGTGGGACTAATTGGACAGCTCTTTCAAAGAGCTGGCACAGGCACGATGGGCCGAATAGCGTCCATCTGGGTCTATTGTAAACTAGTATATAAGTACTGGAAGTATCGCAAACAGTGAGGGGGATAGTGAAAGACATAGATAGGCTGATGAAATGGGCGGACATGTGGCAGATGAAATTTAATGTAGAAAAGTGTGAAGTTATACATTTTTGTAGGAAGAACGTGGAGAGGCAATATAAACTAAAGGGTACAATTCTAAAGGGGGTGTAGGAACAGAGAGATGTGTATGTGCACAAATCGCTGATGGTGGCAGGGCAGGTTGAGAAAGCGGTTAACAAAAAATATGGGATCCTGGGCTTCATAAATAGAGGCACAGAGTAAAAAAGCAAGGGAATTATGATGAGCCTTTATAAAACATTGGTTTAGCCTCAACTGGAGTATTGTGTCCAATCCTCTCTGCATCTACCCTGCCGAACCCCCTCAGTATCTTACGTTTCAATAAGATCACCTCTCATTCTTCTAAACTCCAATGTATAGGTCCAACCTGCTCAACCTTTCTTTATAAGTCAATCCCTTCATCTCAGGAATCAACCGAGTGAACCTTCTCTGAACAGCCTCCAATGCAAGTATATCCTTCCTTAAATACGGAGACCAAAACTGTACGCAGTACTCCAGGTGTGGTCTCACCAATACCCTGTACAGTTGTAGCAGGACTTCTCTGCTTTTATACTCTATCCCCCTTGCAATAAAGGCCAACATTCCATTTGCCTTCTGAAGGCTGAGGGGTGACCTAATAGAGGTCTTTAAAATTATGAAAGGTTTTGATAGAGTGGATAGAAAGAGAATGTTTCCACTTGTGGGGAAGAGCAATACTAGAGGCCATCAATATAAGATAGTCACCAAGAAACCCAACAGGGAATTCAGGAGAAACTTCTTTACCCAGAGAGTGGTGAGAATGTGGAACTCACTACCACAGGGAGTGGTTGAAGCGAATAGTATCGATGCATTTAAGGGGAAGCTGGTCAAGCATTTGAGGGAGAAGGAAATAGAGGGTCTTGCTTATAGATTTAGATGAGGAAAGACAGGAGGAGGCTCGAGTGGAGAATGAACGTCGGTGTGGACTGTTTGAGTCGTATATCCTGTGTAATTTTATGTAATTTAACTGATGTTTCTCCTGTGCAGATCGCAGTGGCACAGTTCAGCTCCACACAGCAAACAGACTTTGATTTTAACAAATACAATCAGGCTACGAACAAGGACAATCTTGTAACTAATATACAGCAAGTTTACGGAGGGACTGACACACCAAAAGGGATTCAATATGTCGCGTGAGTAGCTGAAAAACATTTCCTTTGCCAATCTTACGGCACTTCAAGTGCACATTCAAGTACTTTTTAAATGTGGTGAGGGTTTCTGCCTCTACCACCCTTTCAGGCCGTGAGTTCCAGACCCCCACCACCCTCTGGGTGAAGACATTTCCCCTCAAATCCCCTCTAAACCTCCCCCCAATTACTTTAAATCTATGCCCCCTGGTTGTTGACCCCTCTGCCAAGGGAAACAGGTCCTTCCTATCCACTCTATCCAGGCCCCTCATAATTTTATACACCTCAATCAGGTCTCCCCTCAGCCTCCTCTGTTCCAAGGAAAACAACCCCAGCCTATCCAATCCATCCTCATAGCTAAGATTCTCCAGTCCCGGCAACACCCTCGTAAATCTCCTCTGTACCCTCTCCCGTGCAATCACATCCTTCCTGTAATGTGGTGACCAGAACTGCACGCAGTACTCCAGCTGTGGCCTAACCAGTGGTTTATACAGTTCAAGCATAACCTCCCTTGGCTAATAAAGACAAGTATTCCGTATGCCGCCTTAACCACATTATCTACCTGGCCTGCCACCTCCAGGGATCTGTGGACCTGCTCTCCAAGGTCCCTTTGTTCCTCTACACTTCTCAGGGTCCTGCCATTTAATGTGTATTCCCCTTGTCTTAATTGCTGTGCCTGTGTCTGTGTGCGTGTGAGTGTGTGAGTGAGTTTTGTCTGGGTGTGAGTCTGTGTATCTGAGTGTGTGTGTGTATGCGAAGAAGTGTGCATGTGTGTGTGATCATAAGAATATAAGAAATAGGAGCAGGAGTCGGCCACCTGGGCCCTCGAGCCTGCTCCGCCATTTAATAAGATCACGGCTGATCTGATCATGGACTCAGTTCCACTTCCCTGCCCGCACCCCATAACCTTTCACACCCTTATCGTTCAAAAATCTGTCTATCTCCGCCTTAAATATACCAGCCTCCACAGCTCTCTGGGGCAGAGAATTCCACAGATGTACAGTCCTCTAAGAGAAGGAATTTCTCTTCATCTCAGTTCTAACTGGGGGGAAATATCCTCTCTGCATCTACCTTGTCAAGGCCCCTCAGTATCCTATATGTTTCAGTAAGATCACCTCTCATTCTTCTAAACTCCATTGAGTATAGACCCAACCTGATCAACCTTTCTTCATAAGTCAAACCCTTGATCTCAGGAATCAGCCTAGTGAATCGTCTCTGAACAGCCTCCAATGCAAGTATATCCCTCCTTAAATAAGGAGACCAAAACTGTACACAGTACTCCAGGTGTGGCCTCACCAATACCCTGTACAGTTGTAGCAGGACTTCTCTGCTTTTATACTCTATCCCCCTTGCAATAAAGGCCAACATTCCATTTGCCTTCCTGATCACTTGCTGTACCTGTATACTAACTTTTTGTGTTTTATGCACAAGGAGCCCCAGGTCCCTCTGTACTGCAGCACTTTGTAATCACTCCCCATTTAAATAATAATTAGTTTTTTTATTTTTTCTGCCAAAGTGGGTAACTTCACACTTTCCCACATTCTACTCCATCTGCCAAATTTTTGCCCACTCACTTAGCCTGTCTGTATCCCTTTGCAGATTCTTTGTGTCCTCCTCACAATTTGCTTTCCCATCTTTGCATCATCATCTAACGTGGCAACATTACACTCGGCCCCTTCATCCAAGTCATTAATGTAGATTGTAAATAGTTGAGAACCCTGCACCGATCCCTGTGGCACCCCACTAGTTACCGTTTGCCAACCAGAAAATGACCCATTTATCCCGACTCTCTGTTTTCTGTTAGTTAGCCAATCCTCTATCCGTGTTAATATATTACTCTCAACCCCGTGAGCTTTTATCTTGTGCAGTAACCTTATCAAATGCCTTCTGGAAATCCAAATACACCACATCCACTGGTTCCCCCTTATCCACCCTGCTCATTACATCCTCAAAGAACTCCAGCAAATTTGTCAAACATGATTTCCCTTTCATAAAACCATGCTGACTCTGCTTGACTGTATTATGATTTTCCAAATATCCTGCTACTGTTTCTTTAATAATGGACTCCAGCATTTTCCCGACGACAGATGTTTCACTAACTGGTCTATAGTTTCCTGCTTTCTGTCTCCCTCCTTTTTTTAAATATCCACGTTACTTTTGTGGTTTTCCAATCTGCTGGGACCTCTCCAGAATCCAGGGAATTTTGGTAGATTACAACCAATACATCCACTATCTCTGCAGCCACTTCTTTTAAGACCCGAGGATGCAGGCCGTCAGGTCCAAGGAACTTGTCCGCCTTTAGTCCCATTATTTCACCGAGTATTTTTTCTTTAGTGATAGTGATTGTTTTAAGTTCCCCCTTCCCTATAGCCCCTTGATTATCCATTATTGGGATGATTTTAGTGTCTTTGACTCTGAAGGCTGATACAAAATATTTGCTCAACATTTACCTGTTTCCCATTATTAATTCCCCAGTCTCATCCTCTAAGTGAACAACCTTTAATTGACTACTTTCTTCCTTTATATATACCTATAGAAGCTCTTACTGTCTGTCTTTATATTTCTTGCTAGTTTACTCCCATAATCCATCGTCTCTCCCTTTATTATTGTCTGTGTGTGTTTTGTGTGTGTGTGTGTGTGTGTGTGTGTGTGTGTGTGTGTCCTCAAGGGACTATGTAGCATCCTCCTCCGTTTCGGCTGCCCCCAAAAGTTTGTCACCATCCCCCGCCTGCTCCGCGACGACATGCAGGCCGTGATCCTGACCAACGGATCCACCACAGACCCAATCCACGTCTGAACCGGGGTCAAGCAGGGCTGTGTCATCGCGCCAACCCTCTTCTCGATCTTCCTCGCTGCCATGCTCCACCTCACACTCAACAAGCTCCCCGCTGGAGTGGAACTAAACTATAGAACCAGTGGGAACCTGTTCAACCTTCGTCGCCTCCAGGCCAGGCCAGGTCCAAGACCGTCCCATCCTCTGTTGTCGAGCTACAGTATGTGGACAACGCTTATGTTTGCACATTCTTAAGAACATAAGAACATATGTTCTAGCCCCTCGAGCCTGCTCCGCCATTCAACAAGATCATGGCTGATCTGGTCGTGGACTCAGCTCCACTTACCCGCCCGCTCCCCGTAACCCTTAATTCCCTTATTGGTTAAAAATCTATCTATCAGATAGATGCTGAACTCCAAGTCATCATCAACATCTTCACCGAGGCTTCCGAAAGCATGGGCCTTACATTAAGCATCCATAAGGCAAAGGTCTTCCACCAACCTGACCCTGCCACACAGCATTACCCCCCAGTCATCAAGATCCACGGCGCGGCCCTGGACAACGTAGACCACTTTCCATACCTCGGGAGCCTATTATCAACAAGAGCACACATCGACGATGAGGTTCAACACCGCCTCCAGTGCACTAGCGCAGCCTTCAACCGCCTGAAGAAAAGAGTGTTCGAAGATCAGACCCTCAAATCTGGCACCAAGCTCATGGTCTCCAGTGCTATAGTGATACCCGCCCTCCTGTATGGCTCAGAGACATGGACCATGTACAGTAGACACCTCAAGTCGCTGGAGAAATACCCCCAACGATGTCTCCGCAACATCCTGCAAATCCCCTGGGAGGACAGACGCACCAACGTTAGCGTCCTCGACCAGGCCAACATCCCCAGCATTGAAGCACGAACCACACTCAACCAGCTCCATTGGGCAGGCCACATTGTTCGCATGCCCGACACAAGACTCCCAAAGCAAGCATTCTACTTGGAACTCCTACACGGCAAGCGAGCCCAAGGTGGGCAGAGGAAATGTTACAAGGACACCCTCAAAGCCTCCCTGATAAAGTGCAACATCCCCACCGACATCTGGGAGTCCCTGGCCAAAGACCGCCCTAAATGGAGGAAGGGCATCCGGGAGGGCGCTGAGCACCTCGAGTTTCATTGCTGGGAGCATGCAGAAACCAAGCAAAGGTAGCGGAAGGAGCGTGCGGCAAACCAGACTCCCCACCCACTCTTTCTTCCAATGACTATCTGTCCCACCTGTGACAGAGACTGGAATTCCCGTATTGGAATGTTCAGTCACCTGAGAACTCACTTTTGGAGTGGAAGCAAGTCTTCCTCGATTTCGAGGAACTGCCTATGACTTGTGTGAATGTGCGCCTGTGAATGTGTGCCCGTGAATGTGTGCCTGTGATTGTGTGTCTGTGAGTCTGTGAGTGTGTGTGTGTGCATGTGAGAGTGTGTGCATGTGTGTGTGTGTGGGTGGCAAGCGACTCAATTATTTCATCTGATCACATTTCAGCGACCACATATTCGTAACATCCGCCGGGGCACGGAACAAGGCCAAACGGATCCTGATCACGATTACTGATGGAGAATCTTACAATACAGATTTCACTCGAGCCATTGACACAGCGAATCGGAAAAAGATCCAGCGATACGCGATTGGGGTGAGCTCGCGAACTCTTTGCTCTGCACGTTGCCACAGCCCATAACAAAAGGGCTAATGAATTCCCAAACCTACCCCGCCCCCGACTCTCGCGCCGTCTCCTCCCTCAACAGCCTCCCTAAAACCCACCACTTCGACCAAGCTTTAGCTCATCTGTCGCCAATATCTCCTTCGGTGGCTCGGTGTCAAGCTCGTGTCTGATTTACGCTCCTGTGAAGCACCTTGGGATCTTTCACTATGTTCCACTTCCGACATCTCAATTTTAATACTCTTCATCCTCCATGGCCCCCGCCACTCTCCCTACCTCTGTAACCTCCTCCAGCCCCTACACCCCTCCCTATCTCTGTAACCTCCTCCAGCCCCTACACCCCTCCCTTTCGCTGTAATCCCCTCCATCCCCTACACCCCTCCCTATCTCTGTAATCTCCTCCAGCCCCTACACCCCTCCCTATCTCTGTAACCTCCTCCAGCCCCTACACCCCTCCCTTTCGCTGTAATCCCCTCCATCCCCTACACCCCTCCCTATCTCTGTAACCTCCTCCAGCCCCTACACCCCTCCCTATCTCTGTAACCTCCTCCAGCCCCTACACCCCTCCCTTTCGCTGTAATCCCCTCCATCTCCTACACCACTCCCTATTTCTGTAACCTCCTCCAGCCCCTACACCCCTCCCTATCTCTGTAACCTCCTCTACCCCCTACACCCCTCCCTATCTCTGTAACCTCCTCCAGCCCCTACATCCCTCCCTATCTCTGTAACCTCCTCCAGCCCTACATCCCTCCCTATCGCTGTAATTCCCTCCATCCCCTACACCCCTCCCTACCTCTGTAACCTCCTCCAGCCCCTACATCCCTCCCTATCTCTGTAACCTCCTCCAGCTCCTACACCCCTCCCTATCTCTGTAACCTCCTCTACCCCCTACACCCCTCGCTATCTCTGTAACCTCCTCCAGCCCCTACACCCCTCCCTATCTCTGTAATCTCCTTGAGCCCCTACAACCCTCCCTATATCTGTAATCTCCTCCAGCCTCTACACCCCTCCCTATCTCTGTAATCTCCTCCAGCCCCTACATCCCTCCCTATCTCTGTAACCTCCTCCAGCTCCTACACCCCTCCCTATCTCTGTAACCTCCTCTACCCCCTACACCACTCCCTATTTCTGTAACCTCCTCCAGCCCCTACACCCCTCCCTATCTCTGTAATCTCCTCTACCCCCTACACCCCTCCCTATCTCTGTAACCTCCTCTACCCCCTACACCCCTCCCTATCTCTGTAACCTCCTCCAGCCCCTACACCCCTCCCTATCTCTGTAACCTCCTCCAGCCCCTACACCCCTCCCTATCTCTGTAACCTCCTCCAGCCCCTACACCCCTCCCTATCTCTGTAACCTCCTCCAGCCCCTACACCCCTCCCTATCTGTGTAACCTCCTCCAGCCCCTACACCCCTCCCTATCTCTGTAACCTCCTCCAGCCCCTACACCCCTCCCTATCTCTGTAATCTCCTCCAGCCCCTACACCCCTCCCTATCTCTGTAATCTCCTCCAGCCCCTACACCCCTCCCTATCTCTGTAACCTCCTCTACCCCCTACACCCCTCCCTATCTCTGTAACCTCCTCCAGCCCCTACACCCCTCCCTATCTGTGTAACCTCCTCCAGCCCCTACACCCCTCCCTATCTCTGTAACCTCCTCCAGCCCCTACACCCCTCCCTATCTCTGTAACCTCCTCCAGCCCCTACACCCCTCCCTATCTCTGTAATCTCCTCCAGCCCCTACACCCCTCCCTATCTCTGTAACCCCCTACACCCTCCCTATCTCTGTAACCTCCTCCAGCCCCTACAACCCTCCCTGTCTCTGGAACCTCCTCCAGCTCCTACAACCCCCCTATTTCTGTAACCTGCTCCATCCCCACAAATTGTTTCTGACAATGTGCCTCTCACTACGACGAAGGCGTGACATCAATGCGATTTGTTGTTGAAGAGTTGTGTGATGTTCCCAGATATGGCTCACATTGATCCATGATAACCATTGGTCCTTGACTTATTTTGCTTCCGAAGGTCGGCTCCGCATTCTCCAGCACAAAAGCAAAACAACAGCTCGAGACCATTGCCTCCACAATCCAGAATGTGTTTCAAGTCAACAACTTCGATGCCCTGATCAGCATTCAGAAGGAACTCCAGGAGAAGATATTCACCATCGAAGGAATGGCGAGGGTTTGCTATTAATCTGTTCTCGGCATTCGTGGGCAATGCTAGCCATTTATTGCCACTCCCTACCTGCCCCTCGAGATGGTGGTGCTCAGCCGTGACAGAGGGGCAGTACTGAGAGAGTGCTGCACTGTCGGAGGGGCAGCACTGAGGGAGTGCCGCATGGTTGGAGGGACAGTACTGAGGGAGCGCTGCACTGTTGGAGGGGCAGTACTGAGAGAGTGCTGCACTGTCGGAGGGTCAGTACTGAGGGAGTGCCGCACGGTTGGAGGGACAGTACTGAGGGAGCGCTGCACTGTTGGAGGGGCAGTACTGAAGGAACATTGCTCTGTTGGAGGGGTAATACTGAGGGAGTGCTGCACTGTCGGAAGGGCAGTACTGAGGGAGTGCTGCACTGTCGGAAGGGCAGTACTGAGGGAGCGCTGCACTGTCGGAGGGGCAGTACTGAGGGAGTGCTGCACTGTCGGAGGGGCAGTACTGAGGGAGTGCTGCACTGTCGGAAGGGCAGTACTGAGGGAGTGCTGCACTGTCAGAGGGGCAGTACTGAAGGAGCACTGCACTGTCGGACGGGCAGTACTGAGGGAGTGCTGCACTGTCGGAGGGGCAGTACTGAGGGAGCGCTGCACTGTCGGAGGGGCAGTACTGAGAGAGCACTGCACTGTCATAGGGACGTCTTTCGGATGAGACATTAGCGTGAGGCTCCGTCTGCTCTCTCAGCTGGACGTAAAAGATCCCTTTTCACTATTTCGAAGTAGAGCAGGGTACTTCTCCCCGGTGTCCTGGTCAATGTTTATCCCTCAATCAACATAACAAAAAACAGATGGGCCCTAGCCGTGATCCCTGTGGCACCCCAATAGCTACTGATTGCCACCCCGAGAATGACCCATTTATCCCGACTCTCTGTTTTCTGTTAGTTAGCCAATTCTCTATCCATGCTAATATATTACCCCCAGCCCCGTGAACTTTTATCTTGTGCAGTAACCTTTTATATGGCACCTTATCAAATGCCTTCTGGAAATCCAAATATACCACATCCACTGGTTCCCCTTTATCCACTCTGTTCGTTACATCCTCAAAGAATTCCAGCAAATTTATCAAACCTGACTTCCCCTTTCATAAAACCATGCTGACTCTGCCTGACTGACATGTTTTTCCAAATATCCTGCTGCTGCTTCTTTAATAATAGACTCCAACATTTTCCAAACCACAGGTGCTAAGCTAACTGGTCTATAGTTTCCTGCTTTTTGTCTGCCTCCTTTTTTAAATGGGGGCGTTACATTTTCAGTTTTCTAATCTGTTGGGACCTCCCCAGAATCCAGGGAATTTTGGTAAATTACAACCAGTGCATCCACTATCCCTGCCGCTACTTCTCTTAAGACCCTAGGATGCAAGCATTAGGTCCAGGGGATTTATCTGCCTTAGTCCCATTATCTTACTGAGTACCACCTCCTTGCTATGCACCAATTGGCTGCCGCGTTTCCCTTATGACCACACTCCTAAAGTTCATCATTGGCTGTTATCGCTATCTCTGTAATCTCCTCCAGCCCCACAACCCCCCGAGATATATGCGCTCCTCTAATTGAGCCCTCCTGAGCATCCCTGATTGTAATCACTCCACCATCGGTGGCCGTGCCTTCTGCTCCCTCGGCCCCAAGCTCTGAAACTCCCTGCCTAAACCTCTCCGTCTCTCTACCTCTCTTTCCTCCTTCAAGACGCTCCTTAAAACCTACCTCTTTGTCCAAGCTTTTGGTCACCTGCCCTAATTTCTACTTACGGTGCTCGATGTCAAATTTTTTCTCTCATAACGCTCCTGTGAAGCGCCTTGGGACATTGCACTAAGTTAAAGGCACTATATAAATACAAGTTGCTGTTGTTGTTGTAAATGCTTTGAGATGTCCGGACGTCGTGAAAGGCGCTATATAAATACAAGTCTTTCTTTGTTTCCTGCCAAGATGTAATAACCTCAACTCAAAAGCAAAGCACTGCGGATGCTGGATTCTGGAATAACAGCAGAGAATGCTGGAAATCTCAGCGGGTCAGGCAGTATCTGTGGAGAGGAAGCAGAGTTAACGTTTCCGGTCGATGACCCTTGGTCAGAACTGGAGAGTGTTGGGAAAGAACAGATTCTGAAGGAGCACTGAAAGGGGGAGGGGGAGAAAGAACAAAAGGGAAGGTCTGTGATAGAAGGGGAAGGCAGGAGAGATTAGAGAGACAAAAGGGAGGATGGGGTGAACTAAACATAGAAACATAGAAAATAGGTGCAGGAGTAGGCCATTCGGCCCTTTGAGCCTGCACCGCCATTCAATAAGATCATGGCTGAACATGCAACTTCATGACCCCATTCCTGCTTTCTCGTCATACCCCTTGATCCCCCTAGTAGTAAGGACTACATCGAACTCCTTTTTGAATATATTTAGTGAATTGGCCTCAACAACTTTCTGAGGTAGAGAATTCCACAGGTTCACCACTCTCTGGGTGAAGAAGTTTGGCATGCAGGTACAGCAGGCGGTGAAGAAGGTAAATGGTATGTTGGCCTTCATAGCAAGGGGATTTGAGTATAGGAGCAGGGAAGTCTTGCTGCAGTTATACAGGGCCTTGGTGAGGCCCCACCTGGAAAATTGTGTTCAGTTTTGGTCTCCTAATCTGAGGAAGGACATTCTTGCTGTTGAGGGAGTGCAGCGAAGATTCACCAGACTGATTCCAGGGATGGCTGGGCTGTCTTATGAGGAGAGACTGGATCAACTGGGCCTTTATTCACTGGAGTTTAGAAGGATGAGATGGGATCTCATAGAAACATATAAGATTCTGACTGGACTAGACAGGCTAGATGCGGGAAGAATGTTCCCGATGTTAGGGAAGTCCAGAACCAGGGGACACAGTCTTAGGATAAGGGACAGGCCGTTTAGGACTGAGATGAGGAGAAACTTCTTCATTCAGAGAATTCCCTGCCGCAGAGAGTTGTTGATGCCAGCTCATTGGATATATTCAAGAGGGAGTTAGATATGGCCCTTACGGTTAAGGGGATCAAGGGGTATGGAGAGAAAGCAGGAAAGGGGTACTGAAGGAATGATCAGCCATGATCTTATTGAATGGTGGTGCAGGCTCGAAGGGCCGAATGGCCTACTCCTGCACCTATTTTCTATGTTTCTATGTTTCCTCATCTCGGTCCTAAATGGCTTTCCCCGTATTCTAAGACTGTGACCCCCTGGTTCTGGACTTCCCCAACATTGGGAACATTCTTCCTGCATCTTACCTGTCTAAACCCGTCAGAATATTAAACGTTTCTTTGAGATACCCTCTCATTCTTCTGAACGCCTGTGAATACAAGCCCAGTTGATCCAGTCTTTCTTGATATGTCAGTCCTGCCATCCCGGGAATCAGTCTGGTGAACCTTCGCTGCACTCCCTGAATAGCAAGAATGTCCTTCCTCAAGTTAGGAGACCAAAACTGTACACAATACTCCAGGTGTGGCCTCACCAAGGCCCTGTACAACTGTAGTAACACCTCCCTGCCCCTGTACTCAAATCCCCTCGCTATGAAAGCCAACATGCCATTTGCTATCTTAACCGCCTGCTGTACCTGCATGCCTACCTTCAATGACTGATGTACCATGACACCCAGGTCTCGTTGCACCTCCCCTTTTCCTAATCTGTCACCATTCAGATAATAGTCTGTCTCTCTGTTTTTACCACCAAAGTGGATAACCTCACATTTCCACATTATACTTCATCTGCCATGCACCTAACCTATCTAAGTCACTCTGCAGCCTCATAGCATCCTCCTCGCAGCTCACACTGCCACCCAACTTAGTGTCATCCGCAAATTTGGAGATACTACATTTAATCCCCTTGTCTAAATCATTAATGTACAATGTAAACAGCTGGGGCCCCAGCACAGAACTTGCGGTACCCCACTAGTCACTGCCTGCCATTCTGAAAAGTACCCATTTACTCCTACTCTTTGCTTCCTGTCTGCCAACCAGTTCTCAATCCACGTCAGCACACTACCCCCAATCCCATGTGCTTTAACTTTGCACATTAATCTCTTGTGTGGGACCTTGTCGAAAGCCTTCTGAAAGTCCAAATATACCACATCAACTGGTTCTCCTTGTCCACTCTACTGGAAACATCCTCAAAAAATTCCAGAAGATTTGTCAAGCATGATTTCCCTTTCACAAATCCATGCTGACTTGGACCTATCCTGTCACCTCTTTCCAAATGCGCTGCTATGACATCCTTAATAATTGATTCCATCATTTTACCCACTACCAATGTCAGGCTGACTGGTCTATAATTCCCTGTTTTCTCTCCCCCTCCTTTTTTAAAAAGTGGGGTTACATTGGCTACCCTCCACTTGATAGGAACTGATCCAGAGTCTATGGAATGTTGGAAAATGACTGTCAATGCATCCGCTATTTCCAAGGCCACCTCCTTAAGTACTCTGGGATGCAATCCATCAGGCCCTGGGGATTTATCGGCCTTCAATCCCATTAATTTCCCCAACACAATTTCCCGACTAATAAAGATTTCCCTCAGTTCCCCCTCCTTACTAGACCCTCTGACCCCTTTTATATCCGGAAGGTTGTTTGTATCCTCCTTAGTGAATACCGAACCAAAGTACTTGGTCAATTGGTCTGCCATTTCTTTGTTCCCCGTTATGACTTCCCCTGATTCTGACTGCAGGGGACCTACGTTTGTCTTTACTAACCTTTATCTCTTTACATATCTATAGAAACTTTTGCAATCGTCTTAATGTTCCCTGCAAGCTTCTTCTCATACTCCATTTTCCCTGCCCTAATCAAACTCTTTGTCCTCCTCTGCTGAGTTCTAAATTTCTCCCAGTCCCCGGGTTCTCTGCTATTTCTGGCCAATTTGTATGCCACTTCCTTGGCTTTAATACTATCCCTGATTTCCCTTGATAGCCACGGTTGAGCCACCTTCCCTTTTTTATTTTTACGCCAGACAGGAATGTACAATTGTTGTAGTTCATCCATGCGGTCTCTAAACGTCTGCCATTGCCCATCCACAGTCAACCCCTTAAGTATCATTCGCCAATCTATCCTAGCCAATTCACGCCTCATACCTTCAAAGTTACCCTTCTTTAAGTTCTGGACCATGGTCTCTGAATTAACTGTTTCATTCTCCATCCTAATGCAGAATTCCACCAGATTATGGTCACTCTTCCCCTGAGATGGTAATGGCAGGAGTTAGAAAAAGATTAGCCCAGATAGAGTGTGAATGGTGGAATAATGACCAGCTGCCGTGTGAAAGAGAGAAAGAAATTACTTGAGATGGGAGGTTGGCGGGGGGCAGAATTTAACAAAAAGGGAGCAAAATATGGGCGGAGGTTCTGGTGTGAAATTGTTGAACTCGATGCTGAAGGATGTAAAGTGCCTACACGTGTGGTGAGGTGCTGTTTCTTGAGCTTGCGTTGAGCTTCATTGGAGCAATGCAGGAGGCCGAGGACGGAGAGGTCAGAGTGGGAGTGGAGCGGAGAATTAAAATGTAATAACCTCACATGAGCTGTGAAGTGCTCGGGAATGTCCCGAGGCTGTGGAAATGGGCGACCCGTCTTTCATTTTGCCCGTTACTTACCTGCTCCTGTTTTTCACTCACAGGACAAGGGGGCGGAGCGATCAGCTCGTTCCAGCTCGAGATGGCGCAGGAAGGATTCAGCACACTGGTCACTTCCGTGAGTACTGGCTGTTAAACCTGAATGTTCTGCAGCCTCTCCGTTAGCTCAGTGTCTGCTGCTATTCACAGCGGTGTGACAGCGGTGAGGGGAAGTGTTTTGGCAAAACCGTACGTAGGGGCGTCACACTTCCAGCGTCACACCAGATGTCGCACCTCAGTAACTCCACCAATCTCAGATTTAAGATGCTTAATTGAGCTGGCGTCAACTTAAGGCAGGTTGGTGGAATGGACGGACACGTGGCAGATGAAATGTAACGCAGAAAAGTGCAAAGAGATACATTTTGGTCGGAAAAACGAGGAGAGGCAATATAAACTAAAGGGTACAATCCTAAAGGGGGTGCAGGAACAGGGAGACCGGGGGGTATAGGTGCACAAATCACTTAAGGTGGCAGGGCAGGTTGCAAAATCGGTTAAAAGGCTTACGGGATACTGGGCTTCATAAATAGAGGCACAGAGTACAAAAGCAAGGGAATTATGATGAACTGGTTCGGCCTCAACTGGAGTATTGTGTCCAATTCTGGGCACTGCACTTGAGGAAGGATGTGAAAGCTTTCGAGAGGATGCAGAGAGGATTGACCAGAATGGTACCAGGGATGGGGAACTTCAGTTACATGGGGAGACTGGAGAAGCTGGGATTGTTCTCCTTAGAGCAGAGAAGGTTAAGGGGAGAGTGACCAGAATGGTACCAGGGATGGGGAACTTCAGTTACATGGGGAGACTGGAGAAGCTGGGGTTGTTCTCCTTAGAGCAGAGAAGGTTAAGGGGAGATTGACCAGAATGGTACCAGGGATGGGGAACTTCAGTTACATGGGGAGACTGGAGAAGCTGGGATTGTTCTCCTTAGAGCAGAGAAGGTTAAGGGGAGAGTGACCAGAATGGTACCGGGGATGGGGAACTTCAGTTACATGGGGAGACTGGAGAAGCTGGGGTTGTTCTCCTTAGAGCAGAGAAGGTTAAGGGGAGAGTGACCAGAATGGTACCAGGGATGGGGAACTTCAGTTACATGGGGAGACTGGAGAAGCTGGCATTGTTCTCCTTAGAGCAGAGAAGGTTAAGGGGAGATTGACCAGAATGGTACCAGGGATGGGGAACTTCAGTTACATGGGGAGACTGGAGAAGCTGGGATTGTTCTCCTTAGAGCAGAGAAGGTTAAGGGGAGATTGACCAGAATGGTACCAGGGATGGGGAACTTCAGTTACATGGGGAGACTGGAGAAGCTGGGGTTGTTCTCCATTGAGCAGAGAAGGTTAAAGGGGAGATTTGATCGAGATGTGTAAAATCATGAGGTACGGACAGAATAGATAGAGAGAAACTGTTCCTATTGGCGGAAGGGTGGAGAACCAGAGGACACAGATTTAAGGTGATTGACAGAAGAACCAAAGGCGACACGAGAAAAAACTTATTTACGCAGCGAGTGGTTAGGATCTGGAATGCACGGCCTGAAAGGGCGGTGGTGACAGACTCCATCGTGACTTTCAAAAGGGAGCTGGATAAGTACCTGAAGGGAAAAAAAATTGCAGGGACTAGCTGAAGTGCTCTTGCAGAGAGCCGGCATGGGCTTGACGGGTCAAATAGCCTCCTGTGCTGTAACCATTCTATGATTCAATGATTCAATGATTTTTGTGTTTCCTAACTTCTCTGTCAAAAGGCCTGGCTCTGATTTTAAGGTTGTGTCCCTTTGTCCTAGAATTCCCCTCCCCCCTCCCCCCATCAGCGGAAAAAGCTTCCCTCTATCCACCCTATCAATTCCTTTCAGAATCCTGAAAACCGCACTCAGATCCACCCTTAACCTTCGACATTCCAGGGAATGCAAGCCACGTTTGTGTAACATCTCCTGGTAATCCTACTCTCGGAGCCCTGGTAACAATCTGCACTCCTTCCAAGGCCAACATATCCTTTCTAAAGTGTGGTGCCCAGAGCTCTACACAGTACTCCAGACACTGTCTGTACAACCCTCTGAGATCTCTGTGCTCCTCCAATTCTGGCCTACTGTCCATCCCCATCTCCCCGCCCCCGATTTCCATCGCTCCACCATTGCCGGCTGTGCTTTCAGCTTCCTGTGGCCCCAAAGCTCTAGAATTTCCTCCCTAAACCTCTCCGCCTCTCTTTCCTCCTTGAAGTTGCTCCTTAAAACCTCCCTCTTTGACCAAGCTCTTGGTCACCTGTCAGTAATACCTCCTTATGTGGCTCGGTGTCAAATTTTGTTTTATTACGCTCCTGTGAAGCACTTGGGAATGTTTTACTACATTAAAGGCGCTATATAAATGCACGTGTTGTTTCTTCCTCATTGCGTTTTAGGAGGCGATTGTTCTCGGAGCTGTGGGAGCCTATGATTGGTCAGGGGGATTGGCGGAGTTCAGGGGAGGAGCCAGAACCTTTATCAACTTGACAGCAAGCCACATAGATATGAAGAATGCCTACCTGGGTAAGAGAATGTTTTTCGTTAAATATTTGTTTATTCACGGAGGGAGCTGCAGTTTGATGTTCTCCAAGGACAGTTTTGGTCTCCATATTTAAGGAGGGATATACTTGTATTGGAAGCAGTTCAGAGAAGGTTCACTGGGTTGATTCCTGAGATGAGGGGGTTGACTTATGAGGAAAGGTTGAGCAGGTTGGGCCTATACACATTGGAGTTCAGAAGAATGTGAGGTGATCTTATTGAAACTTATAAGATTCTGAGGGGGCTTGACAGGATAGATGCAGAGGTGATGTTTCCCCTCGTGGGGGAATCTAGAACTTGGGGGCGTAGTCTCAGAATAAGGGGTCGCCCATTTAAAGCTGAGATGAGGAGAAATTTCTTCTCTCAGAGGGTTGTAAATCTGTGGAATTCTCTGCCCCAGAGAGCTGTGGAGGCTGGGTCATTGAATATATTTAAGGCGGAGATAGACAGATTTTTGAGCGATAATGGAGTGAAGGTTATGGGGAGCGGGCGGGGAAGTGGAGCTGAGTCCATAATCAGATCAGCCATGATCTTATTGAATGGCAGAGCAGGCTCGAGGGGCCATATGGTTGACTCCTGCTCCTATTTCTTATGTTCTAATGTTCTAAGGTTCAGTACGAGGACCACAGCTATTCTTGATTAATGGACTTGGGTGTACAGGGCACAATTTTGAATTTTGCAGATGGAGCGAATGTTGGAAGTGTAGTGAACAGTGAGGAGGGGTGTATCCTAAGATGTTGAGGGAATTGAGGGTGGAAATCGCGAAGGTACTGGCCATCGCACTCCAATACTCCATTGATAGCGGGGAGGTGCTGGAGGACTGGAGAATTGCAAATGTTACACCGTTGTTCAAAAAAAGGTGTAAAGATAAACCCAGTAACTACAGGCCAGTCAGTTTAACCTCGGTAATGGGGAAGCTTTTAGAAACAGTAATCAGGGATAAAGTTAACAGTCACGAGGATAGGTGTGGATTAATTAAGGAAAGCCAGCACGGATTTGTTAAAGGCAAATCGTGTTTAACCAACTTGATGGAGCATTTTGATGAGGTAACCGAGAGGGTTGATGAGGGCCATTTGGTTGATGTGGTGTACATGGATTTCCAAAAGGAGTTTGATAAAGTGGCATATAATAGGCCAGCCAGCAAAGTGGAAGTCCATAGGATGAAAGGGACAGAGGCAGCATGGATACAGAATTGTCCCAGTGACAGGAAACAGAGAGTAGTGGTGAACGGTTGTTGTCTGGACTGGAGGAAGGTATACACTGGTGTTTCCAGGGGTCAGTACCAGGACCACTGCTTTTCTTGATATATATTAATGATTTGGACTTGAGTGTACAGGGCACTATTTCACAATTTGCAGTTGACACTCAACTTGGAAGTGTGGTGAACTGTGAGGGGGACAGTGATAGACTTTGGGAGGACATAGACAGGCTGGTGGAATGGGTGGACACGTGGCTGATGAAATTTAACGCAGAAAAGTACGAAGTGATACATTTTGGGAGGAAGAACGAGGAGAGGCACTACACACTAAAGGGTACAATTCTAAGGGGTGCATGAACAGAGAGACCTGAGGGGATATATGTGCACAAATCGTAGAAGGTGGCAGGGCAGGTGAACAAAGACGTTACTCAAGCATATAGGATCCTGGGCTTCATAAATAGAGGCACAGAGGACAAAAGCAAGGGAGTTATGATGAACCTGTATAAAACACTGGTTAGGCCCCGGCTGGAGTATTGTGTCCAATTCTGGGCCCCGCACTTTAGGAAGGATGTGAAGGCCTTGGGGAGGGTGCAGAGGGGATTGACCAGGGGATGGGGGACTACAGTTACACGGGGAGACTGGAGAAGCTGGGATTGTTCTCCTTTGAGCAGAGAAAGTTAAGGGGAGATTGACCAGAATGGTACCGGAGATGGGGAACTTCAGTTACATGGGGAGACTGGAGAAGCTGGGATTGTTCTCCTTAGAGCAGAGAAGGTTAAGGGGAGATTGACCAGAATGGTACCAGGGATGGGAAACTGCAGTTACATGGGGAGACTGGAGAAGCTGGGATTGTTCTCCTTAGAGCAGAGAAGGTTAAGGGGAGAGTGACCAGAATGGTACCAGGGATGGGGAACTTCAGTTACATGGGGAGGCTGGAGAAGCTGGGATTGTTCTCCTTAGAGCAGAGAAGGTTAAGGGGAGAGTGACCAGAATGGTACCAGGGATGGGGAACTTCAGTTACATGGGGAGACTGGAGAAGCTGGGATTGTTCTCCTTGGAGCAGAGAAGGTTAAAGGGGAGATTGACCAGAATGGTACCAGGGATGGGGAACTTCAGTTACATGGGGAGACTGGAGAAGCTGGGATTGTTCTCCTTAGAGCAGAGAAGGTTAAGGGGAGAGTGACCAGAATGGTACCAGGGATGGGGAACTTCAGTTACATGGGGAGACTGGAGAAGCTGGGATTGTTCTCCTTAGAGCAGAGAAGGTTAAGGGGAGATTGACCAGAATGGTACCAGGGATGGGGAACTTCAGTTACATGGGGAGACTGGAGAAGCTGGGATTGTTCTCCTTAGAGCAGAGAAGGTTAAGGGGAGATTGACCAGAATGGTACCAGGGATGGGGGACTTCAGTTACATGGGGAGACTGGAGAAGCTGGGGTTGTTCTCCTTAGAGCAGTGAAGGTTAAGGGTGGATTTGATCGAGGTGTTCAATATCATCAGGGTTTTGACAGAGTAAATAGGAGAAACAGTTTCCCGTGACAGGAGGGTCGGTAACCAGAAGACACAGATTTAAGATGATTGACAAAAGAATCAGAGGCGATATCAGGTAAAACTTTATTTAGGCAGCGAGTGGTTAGGATCTGGAATACACCGCCTGGGTTATGGTCCCCTGTCCCTAATTGCTCCTCATGTGGCTCGGTGTCAAATTTTTTTGTCTCTTTATACTCCTGTGAAGCACCTTGGGACATTTTCCTACGTTAAAGGTGCTATATAAATGCAAGTTGTTGTTGTTATTGCACATTGGGTGGTGACATCACGGTCCAAAATGTCTCCACCTCGCTCATTTTCTTTCTTTCCTTTTAAGTAAGAGCAGGAGTCGGCCATTCGGCCCCTCGAGCCTTTTCTGCCATTCAGTAAGATCAAGGCTGATCTTCGACCTCAGCTCCATTTGCCTGCACTGTCACCATACCCTTGATTCCCTTAATATCCAAAAAACTATCAATCTCTGTCTTGAATATAAACGATCCAGTCTCCACAGCCCTCTGGGGCAGAGAATTCCAAAGATTCAGCACCCTCTGAGTGAAGAAATTCCTCCTCATCTCAGTCTCAAATGGCCGACTCGTGGGTCTGTGATCCCTAGTTCGAGACACCCCCAGCCAGAGGAAACAGCCTCTCAGCATCTACCCTGTCAAACCCCTCAGAATTGTATATGTTTCAATGGAATCACTGCTGAACCATTGCTGTTGGACTGCCCCTCTGACTGTGCGGCACTCCCTCAGTACTGTCCCTCCGACAGTGCAACACTCCCTCAGTACTGTCCCTCCGACAGTGCAGCGCTCCCTCAGTACTGCCCCTCCGACAGTGCAGCGCTACCTCAGTACTGCCCCTCCGACAGTGCAGCGCTCCCTCAGTACTGCCCCTCTGACTGTGTGGCGCTCCCTCAGTACTGCCCCTCCGACAGTGCAGCGCTCCCTCAGTACTGCCCCTCCGACAGTGCAGCGCTCCCTCAGTACTGCCCCTCTGACAGTGCAGCGCTCCCTCAGTACTGCCCCTCTGACTGTGTGGCGCTCCCTCAGTACTGCCCCTCCGACAGTGCGGTGCTCCCTCAGTACTGACCCTCTGAAAGTGCGGCACTCCCTCAGTACTGCCCCTCCAACAGTGCAGCACTCCTTCAGTACTGACCCTCCCACAGTGCGGCGCTCCCTCAGTACTGCCCCTCCAACAATGCGGCGCTCCCTCAGTACTGCCCCTCCGACAGTGCAGCGCTCCCTCAGTACTGCCCCTCCGACAGTGCAGCGCTCCCTCAGTACTGCCCCTCTGACTGTGTGGCGCTCCCTCAGTACTAACCCTCCGACAGTGCGGCACTCCCTCAGTACTGCCATTCTGACTGTGCGGCACTCCCTCAGTACTGTCCCTCCGACAGTACAGCACTCCCTCAGTACTGCCCCTCTGACTGTGCGGCACTCCCTCAGTACTGTCCCTCCGACAGTGCAGCGCTCCCTCAGTACTGCCCCTCCGACAGTGCAGCGCTCCCTCAGTACTGTCCCTCCGACTGTGTAGCGCTCCCTCAGTACTGCCCCTCCGACAGTGCAGCACTCCCTCAATACTGCCCCTCCGACAGTGCGGCGCTCCCTCAGTGCTGCCCCTCCGACAGTGCAGCGCTCCCTCAGTACTGCCCCTCCGACAGTGCAGTGCTCCCTCAGTACTGCCCCTCCGACAGTGCAGCACTCCCTCAGTACTGCCCCTCCGACAGTGCAGCGCTCCCTCAGTACTGCCCCTCTGACTGTGCGGCGCTCCCTCAGTACTGCCCCTCCGACAGTGCGGCGCTCCCTCAGTACTGCCCCTCCGACAGTGCAGCGCTCCCTCAGTACTGCCCCTCCGACAGTGCAGCGCTCCCTCAGTACTGCCCCTCTGACTGTGTGGCGCTCCCTCAGTACTGCCCCTCCGACAGTGCGGTGCTCCCTCAGTACTGCCCCTCCGACAGTGAGGCGCTCCCTCAGTACTGCCCCTCCGACAGTGCAGCGCTCCCTCAGTACTGCCCCTCCGACAGTGCAGCACTCCCTCAGTACTGCCCCTCCGACAGTGCAGCACTCCCTCAGTACTGATCCTCCGACAGTGCAGCGCTCCCTCAGTACTGCCCCTCTGACTGTGCGGCGCTCCCTCAGTACTGCCCCTCCGACAGTGCGGCGCTCCCTCAGTACTGCCCCTCCGACAGTGCAGCGCTCCCTCAGTACTGCCCCTCCGACAGTGCGGCGCTCCCTCAGTACTGCCCCTCTGACTGTGTGGCGCTCCCTCAATACTGCCCCTCCGACAGTGCGGTGCTCCCTCAGTACTGACCCTCTGAAAATGCGGCACTCCCTCAGTACTGCCCCTCCGACAGTGCAGCACTCCCTCAGTACTGCCCCTCCGACAGTGCAGCGCTCCCTCAGTACTGCCCCTCTGACTGTGTGGCGCTCCCTCAGTACTGACCCTCCGACAGTGCGGCACTCCCTCAGCACTGCCATTCTGACTGTGCGGCACTCCCTCAGTACTGTCCTTCCGACAGTGCAGCGCTCCCTCAGTACTGCCCCTCTGACTGTGCGGCACTCCCTCAGTACTGTCCCTCCGACAGTGCAGCGCTCCCTCAGTACTGCTCCTCCGACAGTGCAGCGCTCCCTCAGTACTGTCCCTCCGACTGTGTAGCGCTCCCTCAGTACTGCCCCTCCGACAGTGCAGCGCTCCCTCAGTACTGCCCCTCCGACAGTGCAACACTCCCTCAATACTGCCCCTCCGACAGTGCGGCGCTCCCTCAGTACTGCACCTCCGACAGTGCAGCGCTCCCTCAGTACTGCCCCTCCGACAGTGCAGCACTCCCTCAGTACTGCCCCTCCGACAGTGCAGCGCTCCCTCAGTACTGCCCCTCTGACTGTGCGGCGCTCCCTCAGTACTGCCCCTCCGACAGTGCAGCGCTCCCTCAGTACTGCCCCTCCGACAGTGCAGCGCTCCCTCAGTACTGCCCCTCCGACAGTGCGGTGCTCCCTCAGTACTGACCCTCTTAAAGTGCGGCACTCCCTCAGTACTGCCCCTCCGACAGTGCAGCACTCCCTCAGTACTGACCCTCTGACTGTGTGGCGCTCCCTCAGTACTGACCCTCCGACAGTGCGGCACTCCCTCAGTACTGCCATTCTGACTGTGCGGCACTCCCTCAGTACTGTCCCTCCGACAGTGCAGCGCTCCCTCAGTACTGACCCTCCCACAGTGCGGCGCTCCCTCAGTACTGCCCCTCCAACAATGCGGCGCTCCCTCAGTACTGCCCCTCCGACAGTGCAGCGCTCCCTCAGTACTGCCCCTCCGACAGTGCAGCGCTCCCTCAGTACTGCCCCTCCGACAGTGCAGCGCTCCCTCAGTACTGCCCCTCTGACTGTGTGGCGCTCCCTCAGTACTGACCCTCCGACAGTGCGGCACTCCCTCAGTACTGCCATTCTGACTGTGCGGCACTCCCTCAGTACTGTCCCTCCGACAGTGCAGCGCTCCCTCAGTACTGCCCCTCTGACTGTGCGGCACTCCCTCAGTACTGTCCCTCCGACAGTGCAGCGCTCCCTCAGTACTGCCCCTCCGACAGTGCAGCGCTCCCTCAGTACTGCCCCTCTGACTGTGCGGCGCTCCCTCAGTACTGCCCCTCCGACAGTGCAGCGCTCCCTCAGTACTGCACCTCCGACAGTGCAGCGCTCCCTCAGTACTGCCCCTCCGACCGTGCGGCGCTCCCTCAGTACTGCCCCTCTGACTGTGTGGCGCTCCCTCAGTACTGCCCCTCCGACAGTGCGGTGCTCCCTCAGTACTGACCCTCTGAAAATGCGGCACTCCCTCAGTACTGCCCCTCCGACAGTGCAGCACTCCCTCAGTACTGCCCCTCCGACAGTGCAGCGCTCCCTCAGTACTGCCCCTCTGACTGTGTGGCGCTCCCTCAGTACTGACCCTCCGACAGTGCGGCACTCCCTCAGTACTGCCCCTCCGACAGTGCAGAGCTCCCTCAGTACTGCCCCTCTGACTGGCGCTCCCTCAGTACTGACCCTCCGACAGTGCGGCACTCCCTCAGTACTGCCCCTCCGACAGTGCAGCACTCCCTCAGTACTGCCCCTCCAACAATGCGGCGCTCCCTCAGTACTGACCCTCCCACAGTGCGGCGCTCCCTCAGTACTGACCCTCCCACAGTGCGGCGCTCCCTCAGTACTGCCCCTCCGACAGTGCAGCACTCCCTCAGTACTGACCCTCCGACAGTGCGGCGCTCTCTCCGTACTGCTCCTCCAACAATGCGGCGCTCCCTCAGTACTGGCAACCGGGGAGTGTCGCCCTGGACATTGGGGGATCGAGTCTGCGGAGTCGGTGCTTGAACCCACGACCTTCTGGCTTAGAAGTGAGAACAAAGCAACTGAGTCAGAGGTTAGACAATGGTCGCCCATCGACAGTCGGGATTTTAATTTGACTGTTTTGCAGGCTACACGGTGAAAGAAGCCAGGAAAGGTTCTGAGAAGTACTACATCGCTGGAGCCCCTCGCTACCAGCATAAAGGCAAAATCTTTGTTTTCGCCCAGGGCAGCGGTGGAGTTGTGAGGGAAAAGATTGAGGGGAAACAGGTCAGTATTGGTGTGAATGTTGGATTTTTATCGCATGTTGCTCGACAGTGCCTCGTAACACTATAGCATGCTTGGCGTCGAGGGAACGTAGATTTGCCGCGCCATTATTGTCAATCTGTGTCCTGTGGTCACCGTCCTTTCGACCAATGGAAACAGTTCCACCTTATTTGCACTCACTAAACCGCACGCAATTTTGAACACGTCCATTCAAACTCTTCTTAACCTTCTCTGCTCCAAGGAGAACAACCCCAGCTTCTCCAGTCTCCCCATGTAACTGAAGTTCCCCATCCCTGGTACCATTCTGGTCACTCTCCCCTTAACCTTCTCTGCTGTAAGGAGAACAATCCCAGCTTCTCCAGTCTCCCCATGTAACTGAAGTTCCCCATCCCCGGTACCATTCTGGTCACTCTCCCCTTAACCTTCTCTGCTCTAAGGAGAACAATCCCAGCTTCTCCAGTCTCTCCTCATCACTTATAATGCATCCCCCGTTGCCCTTATGTGGGGTACTATGTAGGATATTGTGTGGCTCAGTGGGTATCACTCTCGCCTCTGAGTCAGAAGGTTGTTGGTTAGTCTCCCCTCCAGCGACTTGAGCACATAAATCTAGGCTGACATTTCCAGTGCTGTACTGAGGGAGCACCGCACTGTCGGAGGTGCCGTCTTTCATAGAATCATAGAAATTTACATCACGGAAGGAGGCCATTTGACCCATCGTGTCCGCACTGGCCGACGAGGCTACCCAGCCTAATCCCACTTTCCAGCTCTCGGTCCGTAGCCCTGCAGGTTACGGCACTTCAAGTGCACATCCAGGTACTTTTTAAAATGTGGTGAGGGTTTCTGCCTCTACCACCCTTTCAGGCCGTGAGTTCCAGACCCCCACCACCCTCTGGATGAAGACATTTCCCCTCAAATCCCCTCTAAACCTCCTCCCAATTACTTTAAATCGATGCTCCCTGGATGTTGACTCGTCTGCTAAGGGAAACAGGTCCGTCCTATCCACCTTATCCAGGCCCTTCATGATATTATACACCTCAATAAGGTCTCCCCTCAACCTCCTCTGTTCCAAAGCCTATTAATCTGTCCTCATAGCTAATATTCTGCAGTCCAGGCAACATCCTCATGAATTGCCTCTGTACCCTCTCTGGTGCAATCACATTTTGTCTGTCATGTCATGAGGATGAGACGTTAAACCAAGACCCTGTCTGCTCTCTTGGGTGGATGTAAAAGATCCCATGGCACTATTTAGAAGAAGTGCAGGGCAATTATCCTCAGTGTCCATGTTCTAACCAGCACCAAGTCCCACTCACCCATCACCCCCTGTGCTCGCTGACCAACATTGGCTCCCGGTTAAGCAACGCCTCGATTTCAAAATGTTCCATTCTTGTGGCCCTTGTCCCCTCCCTATCTCTGTAACCTGCCCCAACCCAACACCCCTCCCTATCTCTGTAACCTCCTGCAGTCCCTACACCCCTCCCTATCTCTGTAACCTGCCCCACCCCGACACCCCTCCCTATCTCTGTAACCTCCTGCAGTCCCTACACTCCTCCCTATCTCTGTAACCTGCCCCACCCCGACACCCCTCCCTATCTCTGTAACCTCCTCCAGCCCCTCCACCCCTCCCTATCTCTGTAACCTGCCCAAGCCCCTATGCCCCTGCTATCTCTGTAACCACCTCCAACCCTAAAAACCTCCCTATCTCTGTAACCTCCTGCAGTCCCTACACCCCTCCCTATCTCTGTAACCTCCAGCCCCTACACCCCTCCCTATCTCTGTAACCTCCTTCAGCCCCTACACCCCTCCCTATCTCTGTAACCTCCTCCAGCCCTACAGCCCTCCCTATCTCTGTAACCTCCTGCAGTTCCTACACTCTCCTTGTGGTGTCTCTGCACCTTACTACAAAATCACATGAGGCATGTACTGCAGACACAGTCACTACGTGACCTTAACCTTTATTCCCCAGGACCAAGGAGTGTCGACCCTGGGTTTGTCCTCCCTCCCCTTTTATACCTGGAAACCCAGGTGAGGAGTGTCTCCACAAGTTCACCCCCTGTGGTCAGGGTGTGCATTTCGAGGGTATAAGTACAGTGTACAGGAGTTGCATGAAGGTGACAGTTACATGAAGCTTACTGTTGCATGATGGTTACATACATGACATCACCTCCCCCCTTACGTCTTTTTGTGTCAAAGGTTAAGTCTTCCACGCTCTCTCGTGGAAAGCCTCAGTTGAAGCTCTGGTGGCTGAGCCTTGGCATGCGCCTGTCACATGAGGTGATTCCGGCCTGTCCGGCCTGTCCGGGCTGTCCGGCCTGTCCGGGCTGTCCGGGCTGTCCGGCCTGTCCGGCCTGTCCAGGCTGTCCGGCCTGTCCGGTCTGTCCGGCCTGTCCGGCCTGTCCGGGCTGTCCGGCCTGTCCGGCCTGTCCGGCCTGTCCGGCCTGTCCAGGCTGTCCGGCCTGTCCGGTCTGTCCGGCCTGTCCGGGCTGTCCGGCCTGTCCAGGCTGTCCGGCCTGTCCGGTCTGTCCGGCCTGTCCGGCCTGTCCGGGCTGTCCGGCCTGTCCGGGCTGTCCGGGCTGTCCGGCCTGTCCGGCCTGTCCAAGCTGTCCGGCCTGTCCGGTCTGTCCGGCCTGTCCGGCCTGTCCGGGCTGGCCGCAGGGACTGTGCATACTGTGGACTGTCCTTTTTTTTAAATTTCAAAATATACTTTATTCATATAAAAATGTTCACAATACATTGGAAAGCAGTTCAGTACATTTGGATGCAGCCAGCAATTCCACACATTACATTTGGATGCTGACCGCAGTTCCGTTCAATACATTTCTTTACTTTACATTTCAAGGTACAATTCATACAATCCAGGATACATTGTGGTACGTTCATCAAGTTACATTACATGTGTCCTTGTTGCTCGTCCACTGGCAGTGGTGTGGGTGACATCTCAAGCTCTTCTTCAGGTTCCTCCGTGTCTATGCTGAACCTTTTCTTTACTTGGTCCAAGTGTTTGCGGCATATCTGCCCATTGTTGAGTCTGACCACCATGACCCTATTCCCCTCTTTGCCAATTACTGTGCCCTCAAGCCACTTGGGTCCCAAAACATGGTTAAGAACAAATACCGGTTCGTCCATTTCTATACACCTCCCCCTTGAATTTCGATCATGGAGCTCGGTTTGGGACTGGCACTTGCCCTCGACAATGTCTGCCAGGGCTGGGTGAATGAGGGATAGCCGTGTTTGAGCGTGCATTTCATGAGGAGTTCCGCTGGCGGGACTCCCGTGAGCGAGTGCAGCCAGGACCTGTAGGCCAGCAGGAGGCACGATAGGAGGGTCCTTGGATGCATTACATGCCCAGTTTTATGACTTAGACCACACATTCCGCCTGGCCATTGGAAGCCGGCTTGAATGGCGCTGTCCGGACGTGTTTGATACCATTGCCCGACATAAACTTCTGGAATTCATGGCTGGTGAAACACGGGCCATTGTCGCTGACCAGGATGTCCGGCAAGCCGTGGGTCGTGAAAACCGTACGCAGACTCTCCACTGTGATGGATGTCGTGCACGAGTTGAATATGATGCACTCGATCCATTTTGAGTATGCATCGACAACGATCAGGAACATTTTCCCCATGAACAGGCCCGCATAGTCTACGTGAATACGTGACCATGGCTTGGTGGGCCACGGGCTGAGTGGGGCCTCCCTGGGGGCAGTGCCCAGCTGGGCACACGTCGTGCACCTGCGAACTTCCACGTCAGAGTCAATCCCCGGCCACCATACATGTGACCAGGCAAAGGCCTTCATTAACACGATGCCAGGGTGCTCGCTGTGGAGTTCCCTGATGAACACTTCCCTCCCTTTCTGGGGCTTGACTACCCGGCTGCCCCATAGCAGGGAGTCGGCTTGGATGGAGAGTTCATCCATCCGTCTCTGAAACGGCCTGACCTCCTCGGGGCACGCCCCGTGTGCGGGCGCCCAATCCCCAGTCAGGACACATTTCTTTATCAGTGACAGGAGGGGATCTCTGTTGGTCCAGATTTTGATCTGGCGGGCTGTGATGGGGCAGCCTGCGCTGTCAAAAGCCTCAAAACCATGACCATCTCAGCGCTTTGCTTCGACGCCCCTCAGTGGTGGCCAGTGAGAGCCTGCTGAGCGCGTCAGCCCAATTTTCGGTGCCTGGCCGTATGGTGTAGTCATACACAGCCAGCGTGAGAGCCCATCGCTGTATGCGAGCTGACGCATTGGCATTGACAGCTTTGCTGTCGGACAACAGGGATATTAACGGCTTGTGGTCCGTTTCTAGCTCGAACCGTCTACCGAAAAGGTACTGGTGCATCTTTTTCACACCGTAAACACAAGCAAGTGCTTCCTTTTCGACCGTGTCGTATCCACGCTCTGCCTGGGAGAGCGACCTGGAGGCATAAGTCACCAGTTGGAGTCGGCCGTCATCATTACTCTGCTGCAACACACCCAACGCCGTAGGACGATGCATCGCATGTTAAAACCAGTTTTTTTACAGGGGTCATACAAAGTCAATAGTTTGTTAGAACACAGCAGGTTCCTCGCCTTATTGAAAGCCCGTTCTTGACAGTCCCCCCAAAGCCATTCACAACCTTTACGCAGGAGCATGTGTAACGGCTCCAACAACGTGCTTAAGTTCGGCAGAAAGTTTCCGAAATAGTTCAGGAATGATCGCAACTCCGACGTGTTGCCGGGCCTGGGTGCCCGGCGGATTGCCTCCATTTTTGATTCAGTGGGCCGGAACCCATCTGCGGCAACCCTCCTGCCCAAAAACTCGACCTCTGGGGCCAAAAACACACACTTGGCCTTTTTCAGCCGCAAGCCTACCCGGTCCAGTTGGCGTAGCACCTCCTCCAGGTTGTGGAGGTGTTGCTCGGTGTCTCGACCCGTTATGAGGATGTCGTCTTGGAATACGATTGTTCCAGGAATGGATCTGAGCAAACTTTCCATGTTCCGCTGAAAGATAGCTGCCGCCGAACGAATGCCAAACGGACACCTGTTGTAGATAAATAATCCCTTGTGCGTCGTGATGGTGGTCACAAGCTTGGATTCTTCAGCCAGTTCCTGAGTCATGTAGGTCAAAGTGAGGTCCAGCTTCGAGAACAGCTTGCCACCTGTCAGCGTGGCAAAAAGGTCCTCTGCTCTCGGGAGCGGGTATTGGTCTTGCAGCGACAGAGGTTGATGGTGGCTTTGTAGTCGCCACAAATCCTGATCGAGCCATCTGCTTTAAGGACAGGAACGATGGGATTTGCCCAGTCGCTGAATTCAACGGCCAAAATTATGCCCTCTCTGAGCAGCCTGTCCAATTCACTTTCAATTTTCTGACGCATCACGTACGGCACCGCTCTGGCTTTGTGGTGCACTGGTCTGGCGTCCGGAGTGATGTGTATCACTACTTTGGTGCCCTTGGTTCCGACACCGGATTGAAACAGTGACCCGAATTTCTGTAGGACCTGTGAGCATGAACTTCGCTCCACAGATGAAATGACGTGCACATCCCCCCATTTCCAATTCATCTCGGCTAGCCAGCTCCTCCCCAAGAGCGTGGGGCCATTTCCTGGGACAATCCAGAGTGGCAGCCGGTTCTGTGATCCATTATGTGTTTCCACCAAGTTTGCACTGCCTAGCACTGGGATGATCTCTTTGGTGTACGTCCGTAGCTGCGTGTCAATGCGTTCCAGTTTGGGCCTGCTAGCTCTGTGTGGCCATAGTCTCTGAAATTGTTGGGCGTTCATAAGTGACTGGCTAGCTCCCGTATCCAGCTCCATGCGCACTGGCCTGCCATTCAATAAAACTTTCATCATCATGGGTGGCGTTTTAGTGTATGAGCTGTGGACGTCAGCGACATGAACCCGCTGAACTTCAGCATCCATGGCTTTTCCCCAGGCATCATACTGCATTGCAGACCCCTCGTCTGGTTCCTCTGTCTCACAGATCAGCCTCGCTACAGCCTTTTTGCACATCCTGGCCAAGTGTCCACTGGCGTTGCAAATCCCACACCCATCCCTATCTCTGTAACCTCGTCCAGCCCTACAGCCCTCCCTATCTCTGTAACCTCCTCCAGCCCCTACAAGCTTCCCTATCTCTGTAACCTCCTCCAGCCTTACAACACTCCGAGATCTCTGCACTCCTGTAATAATGGATCTTGCCCATCTTCCCGATTTCCATTGCTCCACCATTGGTGGCCTTGCCTTCAGTTGCCCTAAGCTCTGGAACTCTCTGCCGAAACCTCTCCGCCTCTCTCTCATTTAAGATGCTCGTTAAAACCTACCTCTTTAACCAAGTTTTTGGTCACCTGTCCTAATACCTCCGTATGTGACTCGGTGTCAAATTTACACTCTCGTGAAGTGCCTTGGGACAATTTACAATGTTAAAGGCACTACAGTGCTGTTAGGGAGGAAGTTCCAGGATTTTGACCAAGCGACAATGAAGGAACGGCTAATATTTCCAAGCCGGGATGGTGTATGTATCTCAGAGGGAAATGTGGAGGTGCTCTTGTTGCGACAGTATTTATGTGGCTGGTCCAGTTAAGTTTCTGGTCAATGTTGACCCCCCAGGATGTTGATGGTGGGGTATTCGGCGATGGTAATGCCGTTGAATGTCAAGGGGAGGTGGATAGACTCTCGCTTGTTGAAGATAGTCATTGCCTGGCACTTGTGTGGTGCGAATGTTACTTGCACTTATCAGCCCAAACCTGAATGTCATCCAGGTCTTGCTGCATGCGGGAGTTGCGAATGGAACTGAACACTGTGCAGTCATCAGCGAACATCCCCACTTCTGACCTTAGGATTGAGGGAAGGTCATTGATGAAGCAGCTGAAGATGGTTGGACCTAGGACACTGCCCTGAGGGACTCCCACAGTGATGTCCTGGGGCGAGATGATTGGCCTCCAACCACCACAACCATCTTCATGGCGGTGCTTGTACATGAAACACAAAAAGTTAGCATAAAACATAAAAGTAGGGAAGTCCCAACTACAACTGTACAGGGCATTGGTGAGGCCACACCTAGAGAACTGCGCACAATTTCGGTCTCCGTATTTAAGGAAGGATGTACTTGCATTGGAGGCCGTTCAGAGAAGGTTCACTAGGTTGATGCCGGAGATGAAGGAGTTGTCTTATGAGAAAAGGTTGAGCGGGTTGGACCTATACTCATTGGAGTTTAGAAGAATGAGAAGTGATCTTTTTGAAACATATAAGATTTTGAGAGGGCTCGACAAGGTGGATGCAGAGAGGATGTTTCCCCTCGTGGGGGAATCTAGAACTAGGTGGCATAGTTTCAGAATAAGGGGTTAACGTCTCATCCTTATCACCTTCTTCTGGAAAGGCAAACCAGAAGAAGAACGCTGCCTCCATGGAGTTGGTTTCGCCATCAAGAATGAGCTGGTGGGCCGTCTCAGAGACTCCCCCTGTGGGGTTAGCGAATGTCTCATGACTCTCCCACTCACCTTATCCCGGAACCAGTGTGCCGCAGTCATCAGTGCGTACGCCCCAACACTCGACGCAACAGATGAGGCCAAAGAGGAATTCTACTCCAGTCTCGATCAATCCCTGACCCGAGTCTCTACGGATGACAAGCTGATCCTCCTTGGCGACTTCAACGCCAGAGTTGGTAAGGTCACAGACCTTTGGGGAGCTGTGATCGGCAGAGAGAGAGTAGGGAAAACCAACTCTAGAGGTATACTGCTCCTGACAAAATGTCTAGAACATGACCCTGTCATCACCAACACTTTATTCCGTCAGAGGGACAAATACAAGGCATCGTGGCAACACGCTCATTCCAAGCACTGACACCTGCTCGACTACATCATCGTCCGAGCCAGGGATTGCAAGGACGTGCGTATCACCACCATCGAAACGAGGATGACTTTCAATGAAGGACTGAATATTCCAGGTCCTGAGCGACATCCTGAAGGGTGGAAGATGCCTGTGCGTGGATTGTTTTAACGTGGGGTGGCCGTTACACACCAGCCACCACACGGACTTGACAGAGCGAGGTCTTGGTCCAGTAGCAAGGGTTAGAAACATAGAAACATAGAAAATAGGTGCAGGAGTAGGCCATTCAGCCCTTCTAGCCTGCACCGCCATTCAATGAGTTCATGGCTGAACATGAAACTTCAGTACCCCCTTCCTGCTTTCTCGCCATACCCCTTGATCCCCCGAGTAGTAAGGACTTCATCTAACTCCCTTTTGAATATATTTAGTGAATTGGCCTCAACTACTTTCTGTGGTAGAGAATTCCACAGGTTCACCACTCTCTGGGTGAAGAAGTTTCTCCTCATCTCGGTCCTAAATGGCTTACCCCTTATCCTCAGACTGTGACCCCTGGTTCTGGACTTCCCCAACATTGGGAACATTCTTTCTGCATCTAACCTGTCTAAACCCGTCAGAATTTTAAACGTTTCTATGAGATCCCCTCTCATTCTTCTGAACTCCAGTGAATACAAGCCCAGTTGATCCAATCTTTCTTGATAGGTCAGTCCCGCCATCCCGGGAATCAGTCTGGTGAACCTTCGCTGCACTCCCTCAATAGCAAGAATGTCCTTCCTCAAGTTAGGAGACCAAAACTGTACACAATACTCCAGGTGTGGCCTCACCAAGGCCCTGTACAACTGTAGCAACACCTCCCTGCCCCTGTATTCAAATCCCCTCGCTATGAAGGCCAACATGCCATTTGCTTTCTTAACCGCCTGCTGTACCTGCATGCCAACCTTCAATGACTGATGTACCATGACACCCAGGTCTCGTTGCACCTTCCCTTTTCCTAATCTGTCACCATTCAGATAATAGTCTGTCTCTCTGTTTTTACCACCAAAGTGGATAACCTCACATTTATCCACATTATACTTCATCTGCCATGCATTTGCCCACTCACCTAACCTATCCAAGTCACTCTGCAGCCTAATAGCATCCTCCTCGCAGCTCACACTGCCACCCAACTTAGTATCATCTGCAAATTTGGAGATACTGCATTTAATCCCTTCGTCTAAATCATTAATGTACAATGTAAACAGCTGGGGCCCCAGCACAGAACCTTGCGGCACTCCACTAGTCACTGCCTGCCATTCTGAAAAGTACCCGTTTACTCCTACTCTTTGCTTCCTGTCTGACAACCAGTTCTCAATCCACATCAGCACACTACCCCCAATCCCATGTGCTTTAACTTTGCACATTAATCTCTTGTGTGGGACCTTGTCGAAAGCCTTCTGAAAGTCCAAATATACCACATCAACTGGTTCTCCTTTGTCCACTTTACTGGAAACATCCTCAAAAAATTCCAGAAGATTTGTCAAGCATGATTTCCCTTTCACAAATCCATGCTGACTTGGACCTATCATGTCACCATTTTCCAGATGCACTGCTATGACATCCTTAATAATTGATTCCATCATTTTACCCACTACTGAGGTCAGGCTGACCGGTCTATAATTCCCTGTTTTCTCTCTCCCTCCTTTTTTAAAAAGTGGGGTTACATTGGCTACCCTCCACTCCATAGGAACTGATCCAGAGTCAATGGAATGTTGGAAAATGACTGTCAATGCATCCGCTATTTCCAAGGCCACCTCCTTAAGTACTCTAGGATGCAATCCATCAGGCCCTGGGGATTTATCGGCCTTCAATCCCATCAATTTCCCCAAAACAATTTCCCGACTAATAAAGATTTCCCTCAGTTCCCCCTCCTTACTAGACCCTCTGACCCCTTTTATATCCGGAAGGTTGTTTGTATCCTCCTTAGTGAATACCGAACCAAAGTACTTGTTCAATTGGTCCGCCATTTCTTTGTTCCCCGTTATGACTTCCCCTGATTCTGACTGCAGTGGACCTACGTTTGTCTTCACCAACCTTTTTCTCTTTACATACCTATAGAAACTTTTGCAATCCGCCTTAATGTTCCCTGCAAGCTTCTTCTCGTACTCCATTTTCCCTGTCCTAATCAAACCCTTTGTCCTCCTCTGCTGAGTTCTAAATTTCTCCCAGTCCCCAGGTTCGCTGCTATTTCTGGCCAATTGGTTAACCAGAACAACTGAAGACCAGCTCTGCGGCACGGACCTAGTGCACACACATGTCGCAGTGTGGGCTGACCCGCACTTTAACCCTGGCCCCCGAACCCCCGCCTCTCCTGGGCCCCGATCATGTCCCTCCACAGTCTCTCGCCGCTCCCTCGCCCTGACCTCGCCGCTCCTGCTGTACCTGCCCACGCTCCAATCACCGAGCTGGACCTTGATGGCATCACTCTTCGCTGCCGTCGCAGCTCGTGCTGCTCCCTGAGAGTGGTATGCTTCCTCGCTGCTCCCAGGCCGCTGCTCGCTGCTCCTTTTATGGCCCCGACCTGTCGCTGGTATTCTCCCACAGGAGCTGACGATGCTGGACGGACCGCCACCTAATCCACTGTGTCATTAACATCAATACAGCCCCAAAACAGTGACGGCAATGTCGCAGGAAAATCAACACTGGGGCAAAGACTCAGTTAAGAAAGCTCGATACAGGCAGCGCCTCACTGCCAACCTGGCGACCTTCGATGACCCCGAGAGTGCCCACAGCACCTGGTCTGCCCTCAATGCCTCCATAACCAGCGCCCGCGAAGAGATGCTCGGTCACTCAACCAGGAAACACCAAAACTGGTCTGACGAGAACAACCAGACGGTCCAGGAGCGAATAAGCCACAAGCGCAAGGCATTTCTGAACCGAAAGCAGCATGCCAGGAGATCGCAGAGATGCCGTAATCGTGACCATCTTCAAAAAAGGGGACATGCCGGCTGCGGTAACTACAGAGAATCTCCCTGCTGCCGGCCATTGGGAAAGTCATTGCAAGAATCCTCCTCAATCGTCTTCTCCCTGAGGAGCTCCTCCCGGAGTCACAGTGCGGATTCCATCCACTAAGGGATACAACGGACATGATCTTCACCGCGCAACAACTCCAAGAGAAATGCAGGGAACAGCATAAATTCTTGTACACCGTCTTGTTTGACCTCACAAAGGCCTTTGACACTGTCAATCGTGGACTATGGAGCGTCCTCCTCTGTTTCGGATGCCCCCAAAGGTTTGTCACCATACTCAGCCTGACATACAAGCCGTGATCCTGACCAACGGATCCACCACAGACCCAATCCATGTCCGGACTGAGGGAGCGCCGCACTGTCGGAGGGGCAGTACTGAGGGAGTGCCGCACTGTCGGAGGGGCAGTACTGAGGGAGCGCCACACTGTCGGAGGGGCAGTACTGAGGGAGTGCCGCACTGTCGGAGGGGCAGTACTGAGGGAGTGCCGCACTGTCGGAGGGGCAGTACTGAGGGAGCGCCACACTGTCGGAGGGGCAGTACTGAGGGAGTGCCGCACTGTCGGAGGGGCAGTACTGAGGGAGTGCCGCACTGTCGGAGGGGCAGTACTGAGGGAGCGCCACACTGTCGGAGGGGCAGTACTGAGGGAGCGCCACACTGTCGGAGGGGCAGTACTGAGGGAGCGCCACACTGTCGGAGGGGCAGTACTGAGGGAGTGCTGCACTGTCGGAGGGGCAGTACTGAGGGAGCGCAGCACCGTCGGAGGGTAAGTACTGAGGGAGTGCCGCACTGTCGGAGGGGCAGTACTGAGGGAGTGCCGCACTGTCGGAGGGGCAGTACTGAGGGAGTGCCGCACTGTCGGAGGGGCAGTACTGAGGGAGTGCCGCACTGTCGGAGGGGCAGTACTGAGGGAGTGCTGCACTGTCGGAGGGGCAGTACTGAGGGAGTGCCGCACTGTCAGAGGGGCAGTACTGAGGAAGTGCTGCACTGTTGGAGGGGCAGTACTGAGGGAGTGCTGCACTGTCGGAGGGGCAGTACTGAGGGAGCGCTGCACTGTCGGAGGGACTGCACTGTCAGAGGGGCAGTACTGAGGGAGTGCTGCACTGTTGGAGGGGCAGTACTGAGGGAGTGCTGCACTGTTGGAGGGGCAGTACTGAGGGAGTGCTGCACTGTTGGAGGGGCAGTACTGAGGGAGTGCTGCACTGTTGGAGGGGCAGTACTGAGGGAGCGCTGCACTGTTGGAGGGACAGTACTGAGGGAGTGCTGCACTGTCGGAGGGGCAGTACTGAGGGACTGCTGCACTGTCAGAGGGGCAGTACTGAGGGAGCACTGCCCTAATTTCTACTTATGCAGCTCAGCGTCAAATTGTTTTATCTCATAATATGCCTTGTGACGTTTCACTACGTTAAAGGCACTATATAAATACAAGTTGTTGTTGTTGTCAGATTGGGTCGTATTTCGGGTCGGAGCTGTGCCCGGTGGACCTGAACACAGATGGACAGACAGACCTGGTGCTGGTCGGTGCTCCCATGTACCACGACCAGGAGATTGGCGGGATGGTGCACGTCTATAAACTGAGCAGTGGGGTAAGTCACCGTGCTGGACCTCCTTAGTGGGCTGAGCCCCGTGGAGGGGAGGTGGAGAGGAGGGGAGGAGGGGGGAGGGGGTGGAGAGGGTCGGGGAGGGCAGTGGAGGGGTGAAGAGGGATGGGGAGGGCAAGGGGGAAGTTAGAGTAGAGGAGAGGGAGGGGGAGAGGGGAGATGGGGCGAGACGGGGGAGGGGAGGGGAGAGGAGGGATGGGAAGGGTTGGGGAGCAATGGGGAGGGGAGAGAAGGGGAGTGGGGAGGAGAGGGGGGAGGGTCGGGGAGGGTCGGTGAAGGATGGGGAGTCCTGCGGCAGGGAGATGGTGGGACACTAATCTCTAATTTACCCCTCTCCCCCGCTCTCTTCCACCTCCCTCTCTCCGCCACACTCCCTCGCCTCCCTCTCTCGCCTCACCTCCTCCCTGCCCTCTGTCCCCTCCCTCTCTATCTCTCCTCCCTCTCCCTCTCTATCCCTGTTGTTCTCTTTCCCCCCTTTCCCTCTCACCCCCCTCTCACCCCCCTCTCATCCCCCCTCTCTCCCCCCTCTCTCCCCCCTCTCACCCCCATCTCTCCCCCCTCTCTCCCCCATCTCTCCCCCCTCTCACCCCCCTCTCTCCCTCTCTCTCCCCTTCTCTCCCCCTCTCTCTCCCCCTCCCTCTCTCCCCCCTCCCTCTCTCCCCCTCCCTCTCTCCCTCTCCCTCTCTCCTCCGCCCTCTCTCCCCCTCTCCCTCTCTCCCCCTCTCCCTCTCTCGCTCCCTCTCCCTCTCTCTCCCCCTCACCCCGACCCCCTCGCTCTCCTCTCTCCCTCCCTCCCCCTCTCTCCCCCTCCCTCTCTCCCCGCCCTCTCTCCCCTCTCCCTCTCTCTCCCCCTCTACCACTCTCTCCCCACTCTCCCTCTCTCTCTCTCTCCCCCCTCTTCCCTCTCTCCCTCTCTCTCCCCCTCTCCCTCCCCCTCTCCCTCTCTCCCCCCTCTCTCTCCCCTCTCTCTCTCTCTCACCCACTTTCTCACCCTCTCCCTCTCCCCCCTTTCCTCTCTCCCCACCCCCTCAGGGCTATTTGCAAGCCCTCGACACCCTGTCGGGGGAGCGGGGCAGACTGTTGGGCCGGTTCGGGACGGCCATTGCCGAGGTGAGGGACCTCAATGGGGACGGGATCTCGGATGTGGCCATCGGGGCCCCACTGGAGGATGGACACCAGGGGAGCGTCTACATTTACCACGGGGCCAAGAGTCGCATTAACCCGACCCCCAGCCAGGTCAGTGCCAGCACCGCTCACACTCAATCCCTCGACACCCTCTCAATCCCTCTCAGCCTCTCAATCCCCTCCTCAATCCCTCCCAATCGCTCTCTTTCTGTCTGTCTCTTTCTGTCTCTCTCTCTCTGTCTCTCTCTCTCTCTGTCTCTGTCTCTCTCTCGCTCTCTCTCTCTCGCTCTCTCTATCTGTCTCTCTCCCTCCCTCTCTCTGTCTGTCTGTCTCTCTCTCTCTCTCTCTGTCTGTCTGTCTCTCTCTCTCTCTGTCTCTGTCTCTATCTCCCTCTCTCTGTCTCTCTCTCGCTCTCTATCTGTCTCTCTCCCTCTCCCTCCCTCTCTCTGTCTCTGTCTCTGTCTCTATCTCCCTCTCTCTGTCTCTCTCTCGCTCTCTCTCTTTCGCTCTCTCTATCTGTCTCTCCCCCTCTCCCTCCCTCTCCCTCGCTCTCTCTCTGTCTGTCTCTGTCTCTATCTCCCTCTCTCTCTGTCTGTCTCTCTCTCTCTCTCTCCCTCTCTGTCTGTCTGTCTTTCTCTCTCTCTCTCTCTCTCTCTCTGTCTCTCTCGTAGCGTGTTTGTTTTTCACTCTACTCTGAGTCTTAGACCTCGAACTTATAGTGGGGGAAGGGCAACACGTGGCATAAAATTTAGGCTTAACCCAATGTCAGTTTTATTACGCAACAAAAAACGACTAAAACTATC
>NW_027252668.1:1246468-1271468 GCF_044704955.1 Pristiophorus japonicus | reverse complement strand
GCTGCTGGCTCGGTCCCACGCTGCCCTGGTGGCCCAGTGGTGGCCATCAGAGGCCTTGCAGAGAGTGCAGCGACCTGACACTTTAAGCTTCGGGGACGGGTGTTGAAGCGCGTCAGCGCTACGTTAGAGCATCCGCGCGGCGCCGCTGGAACTGCCCGGAAGCGAAGGTGAGCGAAAGAGATTGCGCTCTGCTCCCTTTGAGGGGCGGTGAGCCCAATTCTGCGGCCGGGCGGGCGGGGAGGCAGCGATGGAAGTCCCGGCCCTGGATGGTTACCGCCCCCAATCGGGCCGCACGGAACTTTCGCCCCTTGGAACCTTGGGCTGTGGGACGGTCACCGTCAGTTAAAAACATAAGAAATAGGAGCAGGAGTAGGCCATACAGCCCCTCGAGCCTGCTTCGCCATTCAATACAATCATGGTCTGATCTGATCATGGACTCAGCTCCACTTCCCTGCTCGCTCCCCATAATCACTTATTCCCTTATCGGTTAAGAAACTGTCTATTTCTGTCTTAAATATATTCAATGACCCAGCCTCCACAGCTCTCTGAGGCACCGAATTCCACAGATTTACAACCCTCAGAGAGAAGACATTTCTCCTCATCTCAGTTTTAAATGGGCGGCCCCTTATTCTAAGATCATGCCCTCTAGTTCTAGACTCCCCCATCAGTGGAAACATCCTCTCTGCATCCATCTTGTCAAGCCCCCTCATAATCTTATACGTTTCGATAAGATCACCTCCCATTCTTCTGAATTCCAATGAGTAGAGGCCCAACCTATTGAACGTTTCCTCATAAGTCAACCCCCTCATCCCCAGAATCAACCGAGCGAACCTTCTCTGAACTGTCTCCAAAGCAAGTATATCCTTTCGTAAATATTGAAACCAAAACTGCACGTAGTATTCCAGGTGTGGCCTCACCAATAACCTGTATAACTGGAGCAAGACTTCCCTGCTTTTATACTCCATCCCCTTTGCAATAAAGGCCAAGATTCCATTGGCCTTGCTGATCACTTGCTGTACCTGCATACTAACCTTTTGTGTTTCATGCACAAGTACCCCCAGGTCCCGCTGTACTGCGGCACTTTGCAATCTTTCTCCATTTAAATAATAACTTGCTCTTTGATTTTTTTCTGCCAAAGTGCATGATCTCACACTTTCCAACATTATACTCCATCTGCCAAATTTTTGCCCACTCACTGAGCCTAACTGTGTCCTTTTACAGATTTTTTGTGTCCTCCTCACACATTGCTTTTCCTCCCATCTTTGTATCGTCAGCAAACTTGGCTACATTACACTCAGTCCCTTCTTCCAAGTCGTTAATATAGATTATAAATAGTTGGGGTCCCAGTACTGATCCCTGTGGCACCCCACTAGTTACTGATTGCCAACCCAAGAATGACCCATTTATCCCGACTCTGTTTTCTGTTAGTTAGCCAATCCTCAATCCATGCTAATATATTACCCCCAACCCCGTGAACTTTTATCTTGTGCAGTAACCTTTTATGTGGCACCTTGTCAAATTCCCAGCCACAGATGTTCGGCTAACTGGTCTATAGTTTCCTGCTTTTTAAATAGGGGCGTTACATTTGCAGTTTTCCAATCTGCTGGGACCTCCCCAGAATCCAGGGAATTTTGGTAAATTACAACCAATGCATCCACTATCCCTGCCGCTACTTCTCTTAAGACCCGAGGATGCAAGCCATCAGGTCCAGGAGATTTATCCGCCTTTAGTCCCATTATCTTACTGACTACCACCTCCTTAGTGATTGATCAAGGGGTATGGAGAGAAAGCAGAAAAGGGGTACTGAGGTTGAATGATCAACATGATCTTATTGAATGGTGGTGCAGGCTCGAAAGGCTGAATGGCCTACTCCTGCACCTAATTTCTAAGTTTCTATGTGATTATGTTAAGTTCCTCCCCCCCTATAGCCCCTTGACTAACCACTGTTGGGATATTGTCTGTGTGCTCTATCATAAAGACTGATACAAAATATTTGCTCAGAGTTTCTGCCATCTCCATGTTCCCCATTACTAATTCCCTGGTCTCTAAGGGACCAACATTTACTTTCGCCACTCTTTTCCTTTTTATATACCCGTCGAAACTCTTGCTATCTGTTTTTATATTTCGTGCTATCTTCCTTTCATAGTCTATCTTCCCTTTCTTAATCATTTTTTTAGTCGTTCTTTGCTGGCTTTTAAAAGCTTCCCAATCTTCTGTCCTCCCATTAGTTTTAACCATTTTGTATGCCTTGTTTTTAATTGGATACCACCTTTTATTTCTTTAGTTAGCCACGGATGGCTCTCTTTTCTTTTACACCCTTTTCTCCTCACTGGAATATATTTTTCTTGCTGCGAAGTGTCAGCAGCCAACGTATTGCACTGGGGAGGGAAATGTTGTGAAACTGCGGTGAGATTGCATGAGATTCCTCTTTTCTGTGAACTTTTACTTCCTTCCTCTTCTCTGGCACCCAAAGCATTAACTCTTGGTCAGAATGCGACTGGTTGCTAGGCAGGGCCCTGCTCCCAGGCCGCAGTCAGTGCGGCCCTATAACTGTTATGTATGTATGTAGACCTTACCCAAATGTAAGACTTGCCACTAGGGGGCACACCTGTGGGAGACCTAAGGGTCACCTGTGCACCCTGGGGCAAGCAGGTATAAAAGGTGACTCACCATGCTGCTTCCTCACTCTGAAGTCTGAATAAAAAGACCAAGGTCACAACAGTTTGAGCTTACAATATAGTCCTGTGGACTTATTCTGAACATAACAAATTGGCGACAAGTAACGGATCACGAACTTTCACGCGGTAATGGCTGCCATTGGCATTCTTGAGAGATTTGTTGAGGGTGATGATTGGGAAGCCTTCGTTGAGCACCTCGACCAGCACTTTGTGGCCAATGAATTGGACAAGGCTGAGACGGAGGCCAAGCGCAGGGCGATTCTCCTCACCCTATGTGGGTCATCAGTATATGGCCCCCTAAAAAACTTGCTGGCACCGGTCAAAATAACAGACAAATCTTACGCAGAGCTGTGTGCGCAGGCTAAGGAACATCTCAAGCCAAAGGAAAGCATCCCGATGGCCGGGTACCGCTTTTACACGCAACGTCGCTCCGAGGGTCAGAACGTGGTGAGTTTTGTCGCCGATCTAAGGGCAGTGTGACTTTGCAGGATCCTTGGGGGAAATGATGCGGGACTTTTTCGTGCTTGGAATTGGCCACGAGGTCATCCTTCGCAAACTGCTGTTTGCCGAATCCCTAGATCTGAGCAAGGCCATCACAATAGCCCAGGCCTTTATATCCACGAACGATAACACGAAACAGATATCTTCACAGAATCGAAGCTCACAGACGAGCACCATGACAAATTCATGTTTGCAGCAGGCAGAACGGCACAGGGCAGGGCCCACACAGTTGCAGAGGCCAGACCTAGGCCTAGAGTGACTCAGAGTCCACCGTGGGGCGTGAATGCAGATCAATTAGTACCATGTTGGCACTGCGGGGCAGCCATAGAGCTCATCAATGTCGATTCAAGCCCTATGTGTCCAAGGGCAGTGGAACAATGGGGCACCTCCTGCGAATGTGTAAACGATCTCTGACTCACCACGTGGCAGAGTCAGGAGAGGACAACCGATCCAGCGAGGATCACAATGAACGAGCAGGAGAGGCAATTGAACCTGAGGATGAAGAGGAAGAATATGGGATACACACCTTCACCACCAAAAACCCTCCGATAATGTTAAAAGTTGAACTTAACGGCACTCCAGTCTCCATGGAACTAGACACGGGGGTGAGTCAATCAGGCATGAGCTAGAACGCTTTCGAGAGGCTGTGGAGCAACGAATCCAAGCGACCCGAGTTGATCCCGATTCAGGCAAAGCTGCGCAACTACACCAAGGACCTGATACCAGCTTTTGGCAGTGCGGATATAAGAGTATTCCATGAGGGAGCAGTGCATGAATTACCACTGTGGATTGTCTCAGGTGATGGGCCAACGCTGCTTGGCAGGAGGTGGATGGGGAAGATTCGATGGAACTGGGAAGACTTCTGTGTACCCTCTCCGGCAAACAAGGCCTCCCTTTCCCAAAAGCCAAGCAAACCCCCACTTCCAGCTGAACCAGGCATCTAAGTGCAGATCCCCGAAGCACAGGCCGCTCATCACGGCCACGAGGAGGTGACGATCAACCGAGCACCACTCGAAGCCGATGACCCTTTCGTGATGATGGAAGAGGCTCCAGGTCATCCATGCGGAGTGGGACTCCGGCTGAAATGATTGAATGCGTCTTCTCGACGCCAGAGGCAAAATACCTAGAGAGGAAGATCACGGCAGTCGGCATCACGGCCACGGGACGAGAGAGCGTCCAGACCACGGAACGAGAGAGCGTCCAGGCCACGGGACGAGAGAGCGTCCAGACCACGGGACGAAGGTACGTCCAGGCCACGGGACGAGAGAGCGTCCAGGCCACGGGACGAGAGAGCGTCCAGGCCACGGGACGAGAGAGCGTCCAGGCCACGGGACGAGAGAGCGTCCAGACCACGGGACGAGAGAGCGTCCAGACCACGGGACGGGAGAGCGTCCAGGCCACGGGGCGAGAGAGCGTCCAGACCACGGGACGAAGGTACGTCCAGGCCACGGGGCGAGAGAGCGTCCAGGCCACGGGACGAAGGTACGTCCAGGCCACGGGACGAGAGAGCATCCAGGCCACGGGACGAGAGAGCGTCCAGGCCACGGGACGAAGGTACGTCCAGGCCACGGGACGAGAGAGCATCCAGGCTACGGGACGAGCGAGCGTCCAGGCCACGGGATGAGAGAGCGTCCAGGCTACGGGATGAAGGTACGTCCAGGCCACGGGACGAAGGTACGTCCAGGCCACGGGACGAGAGAGCGTCCAGGCCACGAGACTAAGGTACGTCCAGGCCACGGGACAAGAGAGCGTCCAGATCACGGGACGAGAGAGCGTCCAGACCACGGGACGAGAGAGTGTCCAGGCCACGGGACGAGAGAGCGTCCAGACCACGGGACAAGAGAGTGTCCAGACCACGGGACGAGAGAGCGTCCAGACCACGGGACGAGAGAGCGTCCAGACCGCGGGAAGAGAGAGCGTCCAGGCCACGGGACAAGAGAGTGTCCAGACCACGGGACGAGAGAGCGTCCAGACCGCGGGAAGAGAGAGCGTCCAGGCCACGGGACAAGAGAGCGTCCAGGCCACGGGACGAGAGAGCGTCCAGGCCATGGGACGAAGGTACGTCCAGGCCACGGGACGAGAGAGCGTCCAGACCACGGGACGAGAGAGCGTCCAGACCACGGGATGAAGGTACGTCCAAGCCACGGGACGAGAGAGCGTCCAGACCACGGGATGAAGGTACGTCCAAGCCACGGGACGAGAGAGCGTCAAGGCCACGGGACGAAGGTATGTCCAGGCCACGGGACGAGAGAGCGTCCAGGCCACGGGACGAGAGAGTGTCCAGGCCACGGGACGAGAGAGCGTCCAGGCCACGGGACGAAGGTACGTCCAGGCCACGAGACGAGAGAGCATCCAGACCACGGGACGAGAGAGCGTCCAGACCACGGGACGAGAGAGCGTCCAGGCCACGGGACGAAGGTACGTCCAGGCCACGGGACGAGAGAGCGTCTAGGCCACGGGACGAGAGAGCGTCAAGGCCACGGGACGAAGGTATGTCCAGGCCACGGGACGAGAGAGCGTCCAGACCACGGGACGAGAGAGCGTCCAGGCCACGGGTCGAAGGTACGTCCAGGCCACGGGACGAGAGAGCGTCTAGGCCATGGGACGAGAGAGCGTCAAGGCCACGGGACGAAGGTATGTCCAGGCCACGGGACGAGAGAGCGTCCAGGCCACGGGACGAGAGAGCGTCAAGGCCACGGGACGAGAGAGCGTCCAGGCCACGGGACGAGAGAGCGTCCAGACCACGGGACGAGAGAGCGTCCAGGCCACGGGACGTAGGTACGTCCAGGCCACGGGTCGATAGAGCATCCAGGCCACGGGACGAAAGAGCGTCCAGGCCACGGGACGAAGGTACGTCCAGGCCACGGGACGAGAGAGCGTCCAGACCACGGGACGAGAGAGCGTCCAGACCACGGGACGAAGGTACATCCAAGACACAGGACGAGAGAGCTTCAAGGCCACGGGACGAAGGTACGTCCAGGCCACGGGACGAGAGAGCGTCCAGCCACGGGACGAGAGAGTGTCCAGGCCACGGGACGAGAGAGCGTCCAGGCCACGGGACGAAGGTACGTCCAAGCCACGGGACAAGAGAGCGTCCAGACCACGGGACGAGAGAGCGTCCAGGCCACGGGACGAGAGAGCGTCTAGGCCACGGGACGAGAGAGCATCAAGGCCACGGCACGAAGGTATGTCCAGGCCACGGGACGAGAGAGCGTCCAGGCCACGGGACGAGAGAGCGCCAAGGCCACGGGACGAGAGAGCGTCCAGGCCACGGGACGAGAGAGGGTCCAGACCACGGGACGAGAGAGCGTCCAGACCACGGGACGAGAGAGCGTCCAGACCACGGGACGAAGGTACGTCCAGGCCACGGGACGAGAGAGCGTCCAGACCACGGGACGAGAGAGCGTCCAGGCCACGGGACGAGAGAGCGTCCAGGCCACGGGACGAGAGAGCGTCCAGGCCACGGGACGAGAGAGCGTCCAGGCCACGGGACGAGAGAGCGTCCAGGCCACGGGACGAGAGAGCGTCAAGACCACGGGATGAAGGTACGTCCAGGCCACGGGACGAGAGAGCGTCCAGGTCACGGGACGAGAGTGCGTCAAGGCCACGGGACGAGAGAGCGTCCAGGCCACGGGACGAGAGAGCGTCCAGGCCACGGGACGAGAGAGCGTCCAGGCCACGGGACGAGAGAGCGTCCAGACCACGGGACGAGAGAGCTTCCAGGCCACGGGACGAGAGAGCGTCCAGACCACGGGACGAAAGAGCGTCCAGGCCACGGGACGAGAAAGCGTCCAGGCCACGGGACGAGAGAGTGTCCAGACCACGGGACGAGAGAGCGTCCAGGCCACGGGACGAGAGAGCGTCCAGGCCACGGGACGAGAGAGCGTCAAGGCCACGGGCCGAGAGAGCGTCCAGACCACGGGACGCGAGAGCGTCAAGGCCACGGGACGAGAGAGCGTCCAGACCGCGGGACGAGAGAGCGTCCAGACCGCGGGACGAGAGAGCGTCCAGGCCGCGGGTCGAGAGAGCGTCCAGGCCACGGGACGAGAGAGCGTCCAGGCCACGGGATGAGAGAGCGTCCAAGCCACGGGACGAGAGAGCGTCCAGGCCACGGGACGAGAGAGCGTCCAGACCACGGGACGAGAGAGCGTCCAGGCCACGGGAGGAGAGAGCGTCCAGGCCACGGGACGAGAGAGCGTCCAGGCCACGGGTCGAGAGAGCATCTTGACCACGGGACGAGAGAGCGTCCAGACCACGGGACGAGAGAGCGTCCAGGCCACGGGACGAGAGAGCGTCCAGACCACGGGACGAGAGAGCGTCCAGGCCACGGGACGAAGGTACGTCCAGGCCACGGGACGAGAGAGCGTCCAGACCACGGGACAAGAGAGCGTCCAGGCCACGGGACGAAGGTACGTCCAGACCACGGGATGAGAGAGCGTCCAGACCACGGGACGAGAGAGTGTCCAGGCCACGGGACGAGAGAGTGTCCAGGCCACGGGACGAGAGAATGTCAAGGCCACGGGACGAAGGTACGTCCAGACCACGGGACAAGAGAGCGTCCAGACCACGGGACGAGAGAGCGTCAAGGCCACGGGACTAGAGAGCGTCCAGACCACGGGACGAGAGAGCGTCCAGACCACGGGACGAGAGAGCGTCAAGGCCACGGGACGAGAGAGCGTCCAGGCCACGGGACGAGAGAGCGTCAAGGCAACGGGACGAGAGAGCGTCCAGGCCACGGGACGAGATAGTGTCCAGGCTACGGGACGAGAGTGCGTCCAGACCACGGGACGAGAGAGCGTCCTGGCCACGGGACGAGAGAGCGTCCAGACCACGGGACGAGAGAGCGTCCAGGCCACGGGACGAGAGAGCGTCCAGGCCACGGGACGAGAGAGCGTCCAGGCCACGGGACGAGAGAGCGTCAAGGCCACGGGATGAAGGTACGTCCAGGCCACGGGACGAGAGAGCGTCCAGGCCACGGGACGAGAGTGCGTCAAGGCCACGGGACGAGAGAGCGTCCAGGCCACGGGACGAGAGAGCGTCCAGGCCACGGGACGCGAGAGCGTCCAGGCCACGGGACGAGAGCGAGTCCAGGCCATGGGACGAGAGAGCGTCCAGACCGCGGGACGAGAGAGCGTCCAGGCCACGGTACGAGAGAGCGTCCAGACCAGGGCACGAGAGAGCATCCAGACCACGGGACGAGAGAGCGTCAAGGCCACGGGACGAGAGAGCGTCCAGGCCACGGGACGAGAGAGCGTCAAGGCCACGGGACGAGAGAGCATCCAGACCACGGGACGAGAGAGCGTCCAGGCCACGGGACGAGAGAGCGTCCAGGCCACGGGACGAGAGATCGTCCAGGCCATGGGACGAGAGAGCGTCCAGGCCACGGGATGAGAGAGCGTCCAGGCCACGGGAAGCCACGGGACGAGAGAGCGTCCAGACCACGGGACGCGAGAGCGTCAAGGCCACGGGACGAGAGAGCGTCCAGGCCACGGGACGAGAGAGCGTCCAGACCGCGGGACGAGAGAGCGTCCAGGCCACGGGACGAGAGAGCGTCCAGGCCACGGGACGAGAGAGCGTCAAGGCCACGGGACGAGAGAGCGTCCAGACCACGGGACGAGAGAGCGTCCAGGTCACGGGACGAGAGAGCGTCCAGGCCACGGGACGAGAGAGCGTCCAGGTCACGGGACGAGAGAGCGTCCAGACCACGGGACGAGACAGCGTCCAGGCCACGGGACGAGAGAGCGTCCAGGCCACGGGACGAGAGTGCGTCCAGACCACGGGACGAGAGAGCGTCCAGGCCACGGGACGAGAGAGCGTCCATGCCACGGGACGAGAGAGCGTCCAGGCCACGGGTCGAGAGAGCGTACAGTCCACGGGACGAGAGAGCGTCCAGACCACGGGACGAGAGAGCGTCAAGGCAACGGGATGAAGGTACGTCCAGGCCACGGGACAAGAGAGCGTCCAGGCCACGGGACGAGAGTGCGTCAAGGCCACGGGACGAGAGAGCGTCCAGGCCACGGGACGAGAGAGCGTCCAGGCCACGGGACGAGAGAGCGTCAAGGCCACGGGAAGAGAGAGCGTCCAGGCCACGGGACGAGAGAGCGTCCAGGCCACGGGACGAGAGAGCGTCCAGACCGCGGGACGAGAGAGCGTCCAGACCACGGGACGAGAGAGCGTCCAGGCCATGGGACGAGAGAGCTTCCAGGCCACGGGACGAGAGAGCGTCAAGGCCACGGGACGAGAGAGCGTCCAGACCACGGGACGCGAGAGCGTCAAGGCCACGGGACGAGAGAGCGTCCAGGCCACGGGACGAGAGAGCGTCAAGGCCGCGGGACGAGAGAGCGTCCAGGCCTCGGGACGAGAGAGCGTCCAGGCCACGGGACGAGAGAGCGTCCAGACCACGGGACGAGAGAGCGTCAAGGCCACGGGACGAGAGAGCGTCCAGGCCACGGGACGAGAGAGCGTCCAGGCTGCGGGACGAGAGAGCGTCCAGGCCTCAAGACGAGAGAGCGTCCAGGCCACGGGACGAGAGAGCGTCCAGACCACGGGACGAGAGAGCGTCCAGGCCACGGGACGAGAGAGCGTCCAGGCCACGGGACGAGAGAGCGTCCAGGCCACGGGACGAGAGTGCGTCCAGACCACGGGACGAGAGAGCGTCCAGGCCACGGGACGAGAGAGCGTCCAGGCCACGGGACGAGAGAGCGTCCAGGCCACGGGACGAGAGAGCGTCCAGGCCACGGGACGAGAGAGCTTCCAGGCCACGGGTCGAGAGAGCGTCCAGACCACGGGACGAGAGAGCGTCCAGGCCACGGGACGAAGGTACGTCCAGGCCACGGGACGAGAGAGCGTCCAGACCACGGGACGAGAGAGCGTCCAGGCCACGGGACGAGAGTGCGTCCAGGCCACGGGACGAAGGTACGTCCAGGCCACGGGACGAGAGAGTGTCCAGGCCACGGGACGAGAGAGTGTCAAGGCCACGGGACAAAGGTACGTCCAGACCACGGGACAAGAGAGCGTCCAGACCACGGGACGAGAGAGCGTCAAGGCCACGGGACGAGAGAGCGTCCAGACCACGGGACGAGAGAGCGTCCAGGCCACGGGACGAGAGTGCGTCCAGACCACGGGACGAGAGAGCGTCCAGACCACGGGACGAGAGAGCGTCCAGGCCACGGGACGAGAGAGCGTCCAGACCACGGGACGAGAGAGCGTCCAGACCACGGGACGAGAGAGCGTCCAGACCACGGGACGAAGGTAAGTCCAGGCCACGGGACGAGAGAGTGTCCAGACCACGGGACGAGAGAGCGTCCAGACCACGGGACGAGAGAGCGTCCAGGCCACGGGACGAGAGAGCGTCCAGGCCACGGGACGAGAGTGCATCCAGACCACGGGACGAAGGTACGTCCAGGCCACGGGACGAGAGAGCGTCAAGGCCACGGGACGAGAGAGCGTCCAGACCACGGGACGAAGGTACGTCCAGGCTACGGGACGAGAGAGCGTCCAGGCCACGGGACGAGAGAGTGTCCAGACCACGGGACGAGAGAGTGTCCAGACCACGGGACGAGAGAGCGTCCAGGCCACGGGACGAAGGTGCGTCCAGACCACGGGACGAGAGAGCGTCCAGGCCACGGGACGAGAGAGCGTCCAGGCCGCGGGACGAGAGAGCGTCCAGGCCTCCGGACGAGAGAGCGTCCAGGCCACGGGACGAGAGAGCGTCCAGACCACGGGACGAGAGAGCGTCCAGGCCACGGGACGAGAGAGCGTCCAGGCCACGGGACGAGAGAGCGTCCAGGCCACGGGACGAGAGTGCGTCCAGACCACGGGACGAGAGAGCGTCCAGGCCACGGGACGAGAGAGCGTCCAGGCCACGGGACGAGAGAGCGTCCAGGCCACGGGACGAGAGAGCGTCCAGACCACGGGACGAGAGAGCGTCCAGGCCACGGGACGAGAGAGCTTCCAGGCCACGGGTCGAGAGAGCGTCCAGACCACGGGACGAGAGAGCGTCCAGGCCACGGGACGAAGGTACGTCCAGGCCACGGGACGAGAGAGCGTCCAGACCACGGGACGAGAGAGCGTCCAGGCCACGGGACGAGAGTGCGTCCAGGCCACGGGACGAAGGTACGTCCAGGCCACGGGACGAGAGAGTGTCCAGGCCACGGGACGAGAGAGTGTCAAGGCCACGGGACAAAGGTACGTCCAGACCACGGGACAAGAGAGCGTCCAGACCACGGGACGAGAGAGCGTCAAGGCCACGGGACGAGAGAGCGTCCAGACCACGGGACGAGAGAGCGTCCAGGCCACGGGACGAGAGTGCGTCCAGACCACGGGACGAAGGTACGTCCAGGCCACGGGACGAGAGAGCGTCCAGACCACGGGACGAGAGAGCGTCCAGGCCACGGGACGAGAGAGTGTCAAGGCCACGGGACAAAGGTACGTCCAGGCCACGGGACGAGAGAGTGTCCAGACCACGGGACGAGAGAGCGTCCAGACCACGGGACGAGAGAGCGTCCAGGCCACGGGACGAGAGAGCGTCCAGGCCACGGGACGAGAGTGCGTCCAGACCACGGGACGAAGGTACGTCCAGGCCACGGGACGAGAGAGCGTCAAGGCCACGGGACGAGAGAGCGTCCAGACCACGGGACGAAGGTACGTCCAGGCTACGGGACGAGAGAGCGTCCAGGCCACGGGACGAGAGAGTGTCCAGACCACGGGACGAGAGTGCGTCCAGACCACGGGACGAGAGAGCGTCCAGGCCACGGGACGAGAGAGCGTCCAGACCACGGGACGAGAGAGCGTCCAGACCACGGGACGAGAGAGCGTCCAGACCACGGGACGAGAGAGCGTCCAGACCACGGGACGAGAGAGTGTCCAGACCACGGGACGAGAGAGCGTCCAGACCACGGGACGAGAGAGCGTCCAGGCCACGGGACGAGAGAGCGTCCAGGCCACGGGACGAGAGTGCGTCCAGACCACGGGACGAAGGTACGTCCAGGCCACGGGACGAGAGAGCGTCAAGGCCACGGGACGAGAGAGCGTCCAGACCACGGGACGAAGGTACGTCCAGGCTACGGGACGAGAGAGCGTCCAGGCCACGGGACGAGAGAGTGTCCAGACCACGGGACGAGAGAGCGTCCAGGCCACGGGACGAAGGTGCGTCCAGACCACGGGACGAGAGAGCGTCCAGGCCACGGGACGAAGGTGCGTCCAGGCCACGGGACGAGAGAGCGTCCAGGCCACGGGACGAGAGAGCGTCCAGACCACGTGACGAGAGAGCGTCCAGGCCACGGGACGAAGGTGCGTCCAGACCACGGGACGAGAGAGCGTCCAGGCCACGGGACGAGAGAGCGTCCAGGCCACGGGACGAGAGAGCGTCCAGGCCACGGGACGAAGGTGCGTCCAGGCCACGGGACGAGAGAGCGTCCAGGCCACGGGACGAAGGTACGTCCAGGCCACGGGACGAAGGTACGTCCAGGCTACGGGACGAGAGAGTGTCCAGGCCACGGGACGAAGGTACGTCCAGGCCACGGGACGAGAGAGCGTCCAGGCTACGGGACGAAGGTACGTCCAGGCTACGGGACGAGAGAGTGTCCAGGCCACGGGACGAAGGTACGTCCAGGCTACGGGACGAAGGTACGTCCAGGCTACGGGACGAGAGAGTGTCCAGGCCACGGGACGAGAGAGAGCGTCCAGACCACGGAAAGTCACTGCAACAGAACGGGGTAATGTGTCGCCCAGCAAGGAAGACAACTGGCTTTGGGGCAAAGGTAAAGGGGCGGCCGCGGTGAAGGCCAGGAACCCACCACACTCAAATAAATTGTGTGCACCATGTAACCCGTGCGAGCGGTCCTTTGCGGCCAATGATGTACCATTGTATGGGGTTGGGGGTACCTTACAACAAGCCAAAGTAGCGGACAAACACCAACCGATCATATATGCATCTGACAAAGTACTTGTAACAAGTAATGTGTTATCACACGGGATCGGGTTTGTTGTACAGCAAGCCAAAGTAGTGGGCGAACACCAACCAGTTGTATATGTATCTAACAAAGCATTCGTAGCATGTAAGATATTACCCCACGGGGTCAGGAGTGTTGTGCAGCAAGCAAAAGTAGCGGGCGAGCCCCAAATGATTGAACATGTATCAAATAAGTTAAACAAAGCAGCAGCCTGTGTTCACGGGATTAAAGTGTCGCAATGTGTGCTCGAGTCAGACAAGCTGCTCATCCCACAAGCTTGGGAGAGCAGAGACACCATTATCGATGCGTTGTTTCGTGAATGTCCAACACTGTCTGTGCACTGTAACATGATCCGCCACGGGCCAGGCACAGAGAGCGGCACTCATGCTCTCAGTTGGCCACCGTTGCCCACGTCCGGGATGGAAACAGCGCAGCCTGCAGACCCACTTACGGTCGTGGAAGTGCTAGAAAGCGAGGGGTCAACCGTAAGGGCCCCCCAGCTTAGGATCCGGACCAGCCAGGATCCCCACGTCACCGCTGGCCAAAGGTGAACTGCTAGACGGGATGTGGCAACCTATCCGCCAAAAGACGATAGACCTATCCCAACGTTGCAAAGCAAAGCAGGGCGGCTACACGCAGTCGGTGGTCCAGGGCCCCCATACTATGACCCAATGTCCACGGGGACCACTAGACCTCCTGTCACTACAGAAAGTCTCAAGGCCATTGCGGCCATCCTGGGCTTGCCAGACCTCAGGGTCAGCACCCAAATCACTAAACCCAGCACCATGTGTTACACGGTGGACTCCCTACAGACCCGGCTATCCTGGGTGTTACGCAATCACCAGACTGAATCACTCAGAACCGAGCCTTCCGTAGGCCATCAGCAGAGAATCACGGCCCCTCCACGCGACATCAGAATAAGTGATGTAGACCATGTTCAGGCCGCTAGCACTGCATTAGCCAAGGGGGGGGAATGGAATGTATGTGATGAAAACTGAGTGTTTGATTGTGACAACTTGTACCGGGGCTAATGAATAAAGCAGTTGGACCAGACCAAACTGCGAACGACTGATAACCAGGAACCACTATGAAAGGACCTGGCCCCCAGCGACCCACTAACACGATCAACTTCACCGTCAACCACGAGGATGAACCCACCACGTCAGGATTTCAACCCAAGCAATCGACCTGGGGCGTGGGGCACCAGAACGCCTCAGCTTGCAAATAACTTGCACAATAAGACTTTGCGGGGGGGGTGATGTTATGTATGTATGTAGACCTTTCCCAAACGTAAGACTTGCCACTAGGGAGCACACTTGTGGGAGACCTAAGGGTCACCTGTGCACCCTGGGGCAAGAAGGTATAAAATTAGAATTAAAATTCAGGCTGGATATGGTTACTACCTTTTATAAAGTAGAACTCAAACTGGTTTGTTGTTTGCCCCTCAGTTGGCCTCCATAAAATGGGACCGCACATGGTCTTCATAGACAGCTTGTCTGTTCTCTGGAAAGGTCCTTTGGCACACTGGACACACGTAAACAAAGTGCTTCAGAACGTGCTGATCAAAATCAAAGTCTTCCAGGTTGAGCGGGAAGACGACCTCACACACTGGGCACTTTTGGCTGTCAATGCTGCTTCCTCGCTCTGGAGTCTAAATAAAGAGACCAAGGTCACAACAGTTTGAGCTTGCGATATAATCCTGTGAATTTATTCTGAACATAATAATAATCGGTTGCTAGGCAGGGCCCTGCCCCCAGGCCTCAGTCAATGCGACCCTATAACCGGTTGCTACGCAGGGCCCAGCTCCCAGGCCTTAGTCAAGGCGGTCCTGTAACCAGTTGCTAGAAGGTGGGGTCCCTGCTCCCATGCCTCAGTTACTGCTACCCCACAGAAACCCTGATCTCTGGAGATTTACTCTCTAACCTCTGGCAATTTGCCCTCCTGACCTCTGGCGATGTGCTCTCTTGACCTCTGTTGAATTACCCTCTGACCTTTGGTGATGCACCTTCTTTGACCTCCAACGATTTGCTCTCCTGACCCCTGTCGATTTGTCCCCTGCCCCCTGCCCCACCCCTAACCCCTGTGTTGCGATTCTAACAGTGCATCAGGTCGGTGGAGATCGCGAGCGGCCTGAAGTACTTTGGCCGTTCCATCCACGGGTCCATGGACGTCAGCGGGGACGGCCTGACAGACATCGCGGTGGGCGCGCTGGGAAAAGTCTTCGTGTTTCGGTAAGTGTCCCTTCACCCCTGACCCCGACCTCCTGGCGGTCTCCAGCAATGTTCCTCTCCCGCCTCCATCCCCCCCCCCCCGCTTCCCGGGGAACCCACTCACTCATCAAGGAGTCACTCAGAGATGTGACACACCAGCGACTCCTCAACATGGTCTGCCGAACAACTAATTGCTAATTGCAGGCGAAGGTCAGAGAGTGACAAAGACAGAGACAAAGAGAGACACAATGACACAGAGCGACGGGGACCGAGAGTCGGAAACAGAGAGACTGAGGGACAGACAGAATGAGAGAGACAGAAAGAGTGTGAGAGAAAGTGTGTCAGAGAGAGAGTGTGTGAGAGAGAGACAGAGAGGGAAAGAGAGAGAGGAGAGAGAGAGTGACGGAGAGACAGACAGAGTGAGAGAGACAGAGAGAGAGAGCGAGGGATAGACAGGCCTCAGTGTGGACTGGGAGACAGAGTGAATCCTGGGGTATGGTAGCATAATGGTTATATTACTGGACCAGTAATCCAGAGGCCTGGACGAATAAACTGGAGACGTGAGTTCAAATCCCACCCTGGCAGCTGGGGAATTTAAATTCAGTTAATTGAACTAAAAGCTCGTGTCAGTAATGGTGACTGTGAAACGACCGGATTGTTGTAAAAACCTATCTGGTTCACTAATGTCCCTGTCGGGAAGGAAATCTGCCGCCCTTACCCGGTCTGGCAGATCTATGTGACTCCATACCGACAGCAATGTGGTTGAGCCTTTACTGCCCTCTGAAATGGCCCAGTGAGCCACTCAGTTGGACCAAAACCGCTACGAGAAAGTCAGCACTGTGGGAGCACCTTCACCACACGGGACTGCAGCGGTTCAAGGAGGCGGCTCACCACCACCTTCTCAAGGGTAATTCGGGGAGGGGAGGGCAATAAATGCCGGCCTTGCCAGCGACACCCACATACCAGGAACGAATTAATAAAAAATGTCTAATGCGTTTTGACAGATCCAGGCCGGTTTTGGATGTCACAATCTCGATGGTCTTCAAGCCAAACAAAATCCTGTTGAAGGATGTGGATTGTCCGGAACATTCTGCAGGTCCATTGCGAATTCAGGCCACGATCTGCTTCTCAGTCCATCAGCTGACAAAGAGTGCGCTCGGTAAATCCGTTCTTCTATTCCTAAACCCCCCCGAACCCCTCGATTACATCCCAGCCTGTAACTCACTCCCGGGTATCTGTTATTCTATATATAAACCCCCCGAACCCCTCGATTAGATTCCAGCCTGTAACTCACTCCCGGGTATCTGTTATTCTATATATAAACCCCCCGAACCCCTCGATTACATCCCAGCCTGTAACTCACAGGTATCTGTTATTCTATAGATAAACCTCCGCGAACCCCGATTGGATGCAAGCCTGCAATCACTCCCGGGTATCTGTTGTTCTATATATGAACCCCCCGATTACATTCCAGCCTGTAACTCTATATATAAACACCCCAAACCTCTCAATTAGATTCCAGCCTGTAACTCACTCCCGGGTATCTGTTATTCTATATATAAACCCCCCGAACCCCTCGATTAGATTCTAGTCTGTAACTCACTCCCTGGTATCTGTTATTCTATATATAAACCCCCCAAACCCCTCGATTAGATTCCAGCCTGTAACTCACTCCCAAGTATCTGTTATTCTATATATAAACCCCCCGAACCCCTCGATTAGATTCCAGCCTGTAACTCACTCCCGGGTATCTGTTATTCTATATATAAACCCCCCGAACCCCTCGATTAGATTCTAGTCTGTAACTCACTCCCTGGTATCTGTTATTCTATATATAAACCCCCCAAATCCCTCGATTAGATTCCAGCCTGTAACTCACTCCCAAGTATCTGTTATTCTATATATAAACCCCCCGAACCCCTCGATTAGATTCCAGCCTGTAACTCACTCCCGGGTATCTGTTATTCTAAATATAAACCCCCCCGAACCCCTCGATTAGATTCCAGCCTGTAACTCACTCCCGGGTATCTGTTATTCTATATATAAACCCCCGAACCCCTCGATTAGATTCCAGCCTGTAACTCACTCCCGGGTATCTGTTATTCTATATATAAACCCCCGAACCCCTCGATTAGATTCCAGCCTGTAACTCACTCCCGGGTATCTGTTATTCTATATATAAACCCTCCCGAACCCCTCGATTAGATTCCAGCCTGTAACTCACTCCCGGGTATCTGTTATTCTATATATAAACCCCCCGAACCCCTCGATTAGATTCTAGTCTGTAACTCACTCCCTGGTATCTGTTATTCTATATATAAACCCCCCAAATCCCTCGATTAGATTCCAGCCTGTAACTCACTCCCAAGTATCTGTTATTCTATATATAAACCCCCCGAACCCCTCGATTAGATTCCAGCCTGTAACTCACTCCCGGGTATCTGTTATTCTATATATAAACCCCCTGAACCCCTCGATTAGATTCCAGCCTGTAACTCACTCCCGGGTATCTGTTATTCTATATATAAACCCCCTGAACCCCTCGATTAGATTCCAGCCTGTAACTCACTCCCGGGTATCTGTTATTCTAAATATAAACCCCCCCGAACCCCTCGATTAGATTCCAGCCTGTAACTCACTCCCGGGTATCTGTTATTCTATATATAAACCCCCGAACCCCTCGATTAGATTCCAGCCTGTAACTCACTCCCGGGTATCTGTTATTCTATATATAAACCCCCGAACCCCTCGATTAGATTCCAGCCTGTAACTCACTCCCGGGTATCTGTTATTCTATATATAAACCCTCACGAACCCCTCGATTAGATTCCAGCCTGTAACTCACTCCCGGGTATCTGTTATTCTATATATAAACCCCCCGAACCCCTCGATTAGATTCCAGCCTGTAACTCACTCCCGGGTATCTGTTATTCTATATATAAACCCCCCGAACCCCTCGATTAGATTCCAGCCTGTAACTCAGTCCCGGGTATCTGTTGTTCTATATATAAACCCCCGAACCTCTCGATTAGATCCCAGTCTGTAACTCACTCCCTGGTATCTGTTATTCTATATATAAACCCCCCAAATCCCTCGATTAGATTCCAGCCTGTAACTCACTCCCAAGTATCTGTTATTCTATATATAAACCCCCCGAACCCCTCGATTAGATTCCAGCCTGTAACTCACTCCCGGGTATCTGTTATTCTAAATATAAACCCCCCCGAACCCCTCGATTAGATTCCAGCCTGTAACTCACTCCCGGGTATCTGTTATTCTATATATAAACCCCCGAACCCCTCGATTAGATTCCAGCCTGTAACTCACTCCCGGGTATCTGTTATTCTATATATAAACCCCCGAACCCCTCGATTAGATTCCAGCCTGTAACTCACTCCCGGGTATCTGTTATTCTATATATAAACCCTCACGAACCCCTCGATTAGATTCCAGCCTGTAACTCACTCCCGGGTATCTGTTATTCTATATATAAACCCCCCGAACCCCTCGATTAGATTCCAGCCTGTAACTCACTCCCGGGTATCTGTTATTCTATATATAAACCCCCCGAACCCCTCGATTAGATTCCAGCCTGTAACTCAGTCCCGGGTATCTGTTGTTCTATATATAAACCCCCGAACCCCTCGATTAGATCCCAGTCTGTAACTCACTCCCTGGTATCTGTTATTCTATATATGAACCCCTCGATTAGATTCCAGTCTGTAACTCACTCCCAGGTATCTGTTATTCTATATATAAACCCCCCGAACCCCTCGATTAGATTCCAGTCTGTAACTCACTCCCAGGTATCTGTTATTCTATATATAAACCCCCCGAACACCTCGATTAGATCCCAGTCTGTAACTCACTCCCAGGTATATGTTATTCTACATATAAACCCCCGAACCCCTCGATTAGATCCCAGTCTGTAACTCACTCCCGAGTATCTGTTGTTCTATATCAGAGAGAATCAGAATTATACAGCATGGAAGGAGGCTATTCGGCCCATCATGCCCAAACCGGCTCTTTGAAAGATCTGTCCAATTAGTCCCACTCCCCCCTGCTCTTCCCCCATAGCCCTGTAACTTTTTCCCCTTTCAAGTATTTATCCGATTCCCCTTTGAAAATTACTATTGAATCTGCTTCCACCGCCCTTTCAGGCAGCGCGCGTTCCAGATCACAACAACTCGCTGCCTAAAAAAGGTTTTCCTCATATCGCCTTTGGTTCTTTAGCAACGACCTTAAATCTTAGTCCTCTGGTTCTTGACCCGTCAGCCACTGGAAGCAATTCCTCCTTATTTACTCTATCAAAACCGTTCATGATTTCGAAAACCTCATCAAATCTCCCCTTAACCTTCTCTGCTCTAAAGAGAACAATCCCAGCTTCTCCAGTCTCCCCATGTAACTGAAGTTCCCCATCCCTGGTACCATTCTGGTCACTCTCCCCTTCACCTTCTCTGCTCTAAGGAGAACAATCCCAGCTTCTCCAGTCTCCCCATGTAACTGAAGTTCCCCATCCCTGGTACCATTCTGGTCAGTCTCCCCTCAACCTTCTCTGCTCTAAGGAGAACAATCCCAGCTTCTCCAGTCTCCCCACATAACTGAAGTTCCCCATCCCTGGTACCATTCTGGTCAATCCCCTCAACCTTCTCTGCTCTAAGGAGAACAACCCCAGCTTCTCCAGTCTCCCCACATAACTGAAGTTCCCCATCCCTGGTACCATTCTGGTCACTCTCCCCTCAACCTTCTCTGCTCTAAGGAGAACAACCCCAGCTTCTCCAGTCTCTCCATGTAACTGAAGTTCCCCATCCCTGGTACCATTCTAGTCACTCTCCCCTTAACCTTCTCTGCTCTAAGGAGAACAATCCCAGCTTCTCCAGTCTCTCCATGTAACTGAAGTTCCCCATCCCTGGTACCATTCTAGTCACTCTCCCCTTAACCTTCTCTGCTCTAAGGAGAACAACCCCAGCTTCTCCAGTCTCCCCACATAACTGAAGTTCCCCATCCCTGGTACCATTCTGGTCACTCTCCCCTCAACCTTCTCTGCTCTAAGGAGAACAACCCCAGCTTCCCCAGTCTCCCCATGTAACTGAAGTTCCCCATCCCTGGTACCATTCTGGTCAATCCCCTCAACCTTCTCTGCTCTAAGGAGAACAACCCCAGCTTCTCCAGTCTCCCCATGTAACTGAAGTTCCCCATCCCTGGTACCATTCTGGTCACTCTCCCCTTAACCTTCTCTGCTCTAAGGAGAACAATCCCAGCTTCTCCAGTCTCCCCATGTAACTGAAGTTCCCCATCCCTGGTACCATTCTGGTCACTCTCCCCTTAACCTTCTCTGCTCTAAGGAGAACAATCCCAGCTTCTCCAGTCTACCCATGTAACTGAAGTCCCCCATCCCTGGTACCATTCTGGTCACTCTCCCCTTAACCTTCTCTGCTCTAAGGAGAACAACCCCAGCTTCTCCAGTCTCCCCATGTAACTGAAGTTCCCCATCCCCGGTACCATTCTGGTCAATCTCCCCTTAACCTTCTCTGCTCTAAGGAGAACAACCCCAGCTTCTCCAGTCTCCCCATGTAACTGAAGTTCCCCATCCCTGGTACCATTCCGGTCAATTTCCCCTTAACCTTCTCTGCTCTAAGGAGAACAACCCCAGCTTCTCCAGTCTCCCCGTGTAACTGAAGTTCCCCATCCCCGGTACCATTCTGGTCAATCTCCCCTTAACCTTCTCTGCTCTAACGAGAACAATCCCAGCTTCTCCAGTCTCCCCATGTAACTGAAGTTCCCCATCCCTGGTACCATTCTGGTCAATCTCCCCTTAACCTTCTCTGCTCTAAGGAGAACAACCCCAGCTTCTCCAGTCTCCCCATGTTACTGAAGTCCCTCACCCCTGGTACCATTCTGGTCACTCTCCCCTTAACCTTCTCTGCTCTAAGGAGAACAATCCCAGCTTCTCCAGTCTCCCCATGTTACTGAAGTCCCTCACCCCTGGTACCATTCTGGTCAATCCCCACTGCACCCTCTTCCAACGCCTTGCCCTCCCTCCTAACGCGCGATGCCTGGAATCAGACGCAACACTCACTCCCGGCTCTGCATTGTTGTGTTCCCTCAGCGGCCCCCTCGATTAACATCAGCTATGAACTGAAACTGGACCCGGGACGGAAGATTCAACGTGCGGAGCTGGAGCTAGCGGAGCCGGGCTCAATCATACTGAGCAACACACACTGCCTCAAGCCCACAATAAAAGTGGAGGTGAGGGCGGTAAACAGGGACACAAGAACAACAACAACTTGTATTTGTATAGCGCCTTTCATGGAATAGCAGGGGTCATAATAGCAGCAGGAGTAGGTCATACAACCCCTCGAGCCTGCTCCGCCATTCAATAAGATCATGGCTAATCTGCTCTTGGCTTCAACTCCACTTCCCCGCCCGCTCCCCATAACCCTTTACTCCCTTATGGTTCAAAAATCTGTCTATCTCCACCTTAAATATATTCAGTGACCCAGCCTCCACAGCTCTCTGGGGCAGAGAATTCCAAAGATTCACGGCCATCTGAGAGAAGAAATTCCTCCTCATTTCCGTTTTAAATGGATGAGCCCTTATTCTGAAACTATGTCCCCTAGTTTTAGATGCCCCCACGAGGGGAAACATCCTCTCTGCATCAAGCCCCCTGAGAATCTTATACGTTTCAATAAGATCACCCCTCATTCTTCTAAACTCCAATGAGTAGAGGCCCAACCTGCTCAACCTTTCTTCATAACTCAACCCCTCATCTCAGGAATCAACCGAGTGAACCTTCTCTGAACAGCCTCCAATGCAAGTATATCCCTCCTTAAATACGGAGACCAAAACTGTACACAGTACTCCAGGTGTGGCCTTACCAATACCCTGTATAGTTGTAACTGGTCTATAGTTTCCTGCTTTCTGTCTGCCTTCTTTTTTAAATAGGGGCGTTACATTTGTGGTTTTCCAATCTGTTGGGACCTCTCCAGAATCCAGGGAATTTTGGTAGATTACAACCAATGCATCCACTATCTCTGCAGCCACTTCTTTTAAGACCCCAGGGTCGAAATTTGGCTGTCGACGCTGCCTGTTACTGCACGTGGGAGGCAGCAAACGGGAGGCAAAAGGCCTACCTTCAACGGAAAGCGGTATCCATGCCTTGGCTGAGATTTAGTCGGCCCTTTGGCAGAGGCGCCAAGAGGCAGTGCCGCGTTAGCTAATGCCACCCATGTGGTGGCGTCATCCAGCATACAACGCCTCTTTGGCGCAATATTTGCTTTGTACAGCCTGCAAAGAGTAGTGGTTAAAGAGCGGAACTTGGGCAGAATCAGGCAGAGAGCGAGGTAAGCTTTTTTTCTTTATTTACTTCTTCATTTTTTCATTAGTTGTAACAGTTAAGAACATAAGAACTAGGAGCAGGAGTCGGCCATTCGGCCCCTCGAGCCTGCTCCACCATTCAATGAGATCATGGCTGATCTTAGAAGCATAGAAATATAGAAATTTACAGCGCAGAAGGAGGCCATTTCGGCCCATCATGTCCGTGCCGGCCGACAAAGAGCCGCACGGCCCTGGGTCAGCAGCCCTGAAGGTTACATATAAACCTATGAACAATGACGGAAAGGCAAAGAGCACCCAGCCCAACCAGTCCGCCTCACACAACTGCAACACCCCTGATACTGAAACATTCTACACTCCACCCCAACCGGAGCCATGTGATCTCCTGGGAGAGGCAAAAACCAGGTAAAAACCCAGGCCAATTTCGGGAGAAAAAAATCTGCGAAAATTCCTCTCTGACCCATCCAGACGATCGACACTAGTCCAGGAGATCACCCTGGCCGTATTCGATTCCCTGCAGTACTTACCATTATATCTGCTCCGGCCAGCAAAAGGTTATCCAGACCAATCCCAATTACCAGCTCTAGTTCCGTAACCCTGCAGGTTGCTGCACTTTAAGTGCTCATCCAACCATCTCTTAAAAGTGGTGAGGGTTTCTGCATTTACCACCCTTCCAGGCAGTACCTCAACTCCACTTTCTCCACATCTCTTGATTCCCTTAATATTCAAAAATCTGTCGATCTCTGTCTTGAATATACTCAAAGATTCACCACCCTCTGAGAGAAGAAATTTCTCCTCATCTCAGTCCTAAATGGCCAACCCCTTATCCTGAGACTGTGACCCCTGGTTCTACACTCCCCAGCCCGGGAGAAAACATCCTCCCTGCATCTACCCTGTCAAACCCTGTAAGAATTTAGTACATTTCAATGCGATCACCTCTCATTCTTCTAAACTCTAGAGAATATAGGCCTAGTCTGCTCAATCTCTCATGAATGATCACATTACTATTGCTGTTTCACTTTATGAACCTGTCAAAGGGATTTGTGTGTGGGTCGGAGAAGTATCTTTTTTCCCGTTTCCCAGCGAGCACATTCATCGGGAGGCTGCCGCCGTGCTCGCTGGGAAACGGCCCCCTGAGTTCCCACCTGAGGAAGAGTGTACACCGCCACTTTTTAGTGCTGCTCTCTCATCTTTGGCCGTTAAAAACTGAAGTTGGCAGTTGGAGCCTGCATCTAACGCCCGGCGGTAAAATTGGGACTCGGGTGTTGACACTTTCTCAAAAACAACAGCGCCAAATTTCAACCCCATAGAATCAAGGAAAATTACAACACAGCTCTTAACCGATAAGGGAATAAGGGGTTATGGGGAGCGGACAGGGAAGTGGACCTGAGTCCATGATTGGATCAGGCATGATCGTATTAAATAGAGGAGCAGGCTTCAGGGGCCGTATGGCCTACTCCTGCTCCTATTTCTTATGTTCTTATGTAGAAGGAGGCCATTTCGGCCCCCCGTGTCCGTGCCGGCCTAATCCCACTTTCCAGCTCTAGGTCCATAGCCCTGCAGGTTACGACACTTCAAGTGCACATCCAAGTACTTTTTAAATATGAGGGTTTCTGCCTCGACCGCCCTTTCAGGCCGTGAGTTCCAGACCCCCACCACCCTCTGGGTAAAGATAATTCCCCTCAAATCCCCTCTAAACCTCCCCCCAATTACTTTAAATCTACGCCCCCTGGTTGTTGACCCCTCTACTAAAGGAAACAGGTCCTTCCTATTCATGCTATCACACTAAAGGCCCCTCATAATTTTGTACACCTCAATTAAATCTCCCCTCAGCCTCCTCTGTTTCAAGCCTATCCAGTCTTTCCTCATAGCAAAAGTTTTCCAGTCCTGGCAACATCCTCATAAATCTCCTCTGTACCCTCTCTAGTGCAATCACACCTTTCCTGTAATGCGGTGACCAGAACTGCACGCAGTACTCTAGCTGTGGTCCAACCAGTATTTTATACAGTTCAAGCATAACCTCCCTGCTCTTGTATTCTATGCCTCGGCTAATAAAGGTAAGTATTCCGTATGCCTTCTTAACCACCTTATCCACCTGGCCTGCTACCTTCAGGGATCTGTGGGACCTGCTCTCCAAGGTCCCTCTGTACCTCTACACTGCTCAGTGTCCTACCATTTAATGTGTATTCCCTTGCCTTGTTAGCCCTCCCCAAATGCATTACCTCACACTTTTCCGGATTGAATTCCATTTGCCTCTGTTCTGCCAACTGACCAGTCCATCGATATCTTCCTGCAGACCACAGCTTTCTTCTTCATTATTAAC
>NW_027252668.1:1211468-1241468 GCF_044704955.1 Pristiophorus japonicus | reverse complement strand
TGCACGGCTTGAAAGGGTGGTGGAGACATCATGGCTGTAAAGTCCTGTCCCCTCAGTACAGACTCACACGAGGCATGTAGTGAAGTCAAGGTCACTCTGGACCTGCACCTTTATTTCACAGCTCTGGAATGCTGCACTTGCCTGAGACCTGTCCTTATATACCTGTCTCTTGCAAGTGCACCCCTGGTGGTAAGGTATGCTGGTGGTTACAGGTCATGTCTTATTACAGTCATGTATAGCATGTTAGAATACAGTTATATATAATAATGTATGATACGTGACATCACCCTCCCCCAAGGTCTTACTGTCTTTATAGGTTCAGTCTCTCAGGTGGTCTACGCTCTCGCGTGGAGCGTCTGAGTTGTGGTTCAGTTGTTTGCCTTGGTGTCTGTTTTTCTTTGGGTGTGGTTGCTGGTATCTCGCCTGGGCTGTCTGTTTCGATTGGTGTGATTGTTGTTGACTCGCCTGAGCTGTCTGTTGGGATTGATGTGATTGTTGTTGACTCGCCTGGGCTGTCTGTTGGGATTGCCTTTTCCTCAGGTTATTCTCTCTGTCTGTCCACCAGGTGTGGTGCGAGTTCCACATTATAGTCTGCCTCTGGTTCCGCAGTGTTGTTGGTAAATCTGCTTTTGACTTGGTCTACATGCCTCCGGCAGTTTTGCCATTGTCCATTTGTACTACCAGTCGCCTGTTTCCTTCCTTGCCCGTTACTGTTCCTGCAAGACATTTGGGACCCCTGACAAACACTTTGTTCCCTATCTCATTCCATCTCCCCCTCGAATTTCTGTCATGGTACTCAGTCAGCTTATGGCGCTTTGGCTCAATGATTTTGTGCATGTCTGGGAGGATTAATGAGAGCCTTGTTTTTAAAGTCCTTTTCATCAACAGTTGCGCGGGGGGGATCCCAGTCAAAGAGTGTGGACGAGATCTGTATGCCAGCAGCAGTCGCGACAGGTGACCCTGCAGCGTGAGACCTTGGATTTTAAGCATGCCTTGTTCAATGATTTGTACTGCTCTCTCTGCCTGGCCATTGGAGGCCGGCTTGAACGGTGCCGTCTTGACGTGATTTATGCCATGGTCAATTATAAAGTCTTGGAATTCTGCGCTGGTGAAGCACGGACCATTGTCACTGACCAATATGTCAGGGATTCCGTGCGTTGCAAACATGGTTGCGAGGCTCTCCACAGTGGTGGAGGTTGTGCTCGAGTTTAAAATGGTGCATTCGATCCACTTTGAAAATGCATCTTCAACTACGAGGAACATTTTGCCCATGAATGGGCCCGCATAGTCTACGTGCACCCGCGACCACGGTTTGGTAGGCCAGGGCCAGGAGCTCAGTGGAGCCTCCCTGGGGGCATTGCTGAGTTGGGCACAAATGGTGCACCTTCGGACGCAGAGCTCCAAGTCCACGTCAATACCAGGCCACCAGACGTGGGATCTGGCTATGGCCTTCATGAGAACGATCCCCGGGTGCTCGCGGTGGAGCTCCCGGACAAATGCCTCTCTACCTCGCAGAGGCATGACTACTCAGCTGCACCACATCAGGCAGTCTGCTTGTAGTGATAGCTCATGCATGCGCTTGTGAAAGGGTTTTAATTCCTCGGGGCAGGCATCACAAGCCTCTGCCCAGTCACCGGTTAGGACACATCTTTTTACTAAGGATAACGTGGGGTCGCTGACCGTCCAGGCTCTGATTTGGCGAGCCGTCATGGGCGAACCTGTGGACTCAAAGGCATTGATTGCCATGACTATCTCACAGTCCTGTTCGTCAGACCCTTCCGTGGTCGCCAGGGCTAGCCTGCTGAGCGCGTCGGCACAGTTGTCTGTGCCTGGTCTGTGGCTTATGGTATAGTCATAGGATGCCAGCATGAGTGCCCACTGTTGAATTCGCGCCGAGACGTTGACGTTTATTGCCTTGCTCTCGGATAGGAGGGACGTGAGGGGCTTGTGGTCGGTTTCTAATGCGAACTTGGCCCCGAAAAGGTATTGGTGCATCTTTTTGACATCGCACATGCACGCGAGCGCCTCCTTCTCTACCATTCTGTACCCACGCTCCGCCCGCGAAAGTGGCCTGGAGGCATAAGTTATGGGTTGTAATTTGCCCGCACTATTGACATGTTGCAAAACGCACCTGAGCCCATTCGCTGACGCATCGCATGTGAGAACTAGCTTTTTACCTGGGTCAAAGAAAGTCAAAACACTGTTGGAACACAGAAGGTTTCATGCCTTATTGAAGGCGCGTTCCTGGGTGTCCCTCCAAAACCAATCGCACCCCTTCCTGAGTAGCACGTGGAGAGGCTCCAGCAGCGTGCTTAAGTTCTGCATAAAGTTCCCAATCTGTCGAGGAAATATTTAGCTTAAATTAACTCAGGCGGAGACTTTCAGAATTGCACTTCGAGAGAATTTTATTAAAAAATAGCGAGATATCTCGGAGAGCCTGCTTGGACCGTACCAAGGCAGAAGACTCTGCTCTACAAGCAAATTGTCCCTATCTTTATACAGAAATAGAATACAGAAAGAGAAAAGGAATCTTATTCATTAGTTCCGTGAGTACAAAGGTCGACTCGGGAGGCACACACTCTATCTGTCCTTGCATAATTTCTCCCTGTTCACAGTCTGATAAGCAGAATATCAGAAGACTCCCTTTTAATACCGGATAGTCATTTAATTACATTTCTAAGTTTCAAGGCTAAAAAGTGTGGGTGTTGTTCTAGTCCTATTATTTCTTCAAATATAGCAAAAACAGAATTTGACCCTTCCCTTTACCATAAGCCATAGATTCATAGATTCTTTCTTCCACAATTCCCTCCTTGTTGATCTTTTTTTTTCAGATCAACACAATTTCCAATATTCTCCTCTTGCATAAAAGGGGGTTCATACCCTTCAGGATAGGGTCGCATTTTGAGATATTCGTCTTCATCAACCTTTTCCTCTAAGCGACTTAACCTTCCTTTCATGCACACACTTTTCCTTTCTATTTCGGAGATCAGGCCGATTACTTGACTAATTACATTTTTTAATTTTATCCACATTCCGCAAAGGATTATTAATAATACAAGCATAACCACACCTACGATTACTATGGGGTGTATAGCAAGCTTCAGTACTGCTGCAGCTTTTGGGGACCATCCGGTAAACACATCCCACCTGTGGTGTACTGTCAAAGAGGTGACTTCGTCTGCGATTCTCACTAGTTGCCTCTTCTTGTAACTCATTTCGACTCTAAATTGGTGGATGTCTCTGCCTTGCTTTGACAGAGCTTCCTCAATTTTCTTGTCATTCCGTATCAAATTGTGCAGTCTGGTCAGATTAATTACGGGGGTAAGGGTTCAATCTTGTGCATAGACAGATATTTTTCTACATTTTGCCACTGCCCAAAGGTATAAGTTCTTTTTACTTCAGGGTCATACAGGGTGTAGACTCTTCTCACGCATTTATTAATGGGGGGTTTATACAAAATTCCATCCAGATAGACAGGTTTATTTCCTGTCACACAGACCTCATTCTGTCCTATTTCTGTAATATTAGTGTCACTTGTTGGCTTTAATTCCCATTTCCATACTCCAATGGAGTGCTGCAGTGAGCATGGTTCGCATATGGCGGTCTGATAGGGACATACCATTCCGAATGGCCACCTAGCACATCCCCTCTGGTGATGTGTCATATTCTTCTCATCGACCCAATCTCCTTTAAATTCTGGGTACCAGAAGTTCTGTCCAAACAGCTGGGGCATTACTTGGAACTGACACCAAATTTCTTTTCGAGTCTTACTTACTATCTCCATAGTAACGTTACATCCTTTTGAATTACAACTGGTATATCTTTTTTGAGCGTTAATGGTTAAATTAAGAAGCTTATCCCTTTTGTTAATTTCCATCAACCTTTCCCATGTGTTAGCATGGAAGGATAATATTTTCCTTTCTAACTCGGCTCTTACTAGCTGTCTGATCATTTCTTTAAACAGGCAATGGGTGTACTTGTTTACTCCCTGTTGTTCCTACATTAGGGTCTCTATTTCCTTCTCTACCCTTTCATTCTGTTCCCAGGTCATTTCATTTATGCCGTAACCTGATATTTGTAATTGCTGTAATCCTTCATCCCAGGCATTTCTGATCTTTATATCTTCCCCTACCAGTCCTCCGACGGCCTGGATTTTATTTTGTAGGGTTTCGATATCCATGGAGTTCAATGCTCCTATTCCTGCTCCCACTGTACCTAACACAGTCTCTAATACATCCCGTTTCTTTCTTTGGGGTCTTTCTTTTTCAAAAGATACCTTAACACTGGTTGTGTGGCAACCATCTTCTTTCTTTGGGGGATATTTAATTCGTATTGTTAGATTTAATACACCTGGGGATCTTACCACTGGGATGCAAGTGGTCAGTATCTTTTTAGATGTCCCGGGTCCCGGTCTTCTGGGTGGCCGGATTCTTTTACTGACCATTTTACCACGAATGGGTCTCCTCCATTCACCGGGGTGTTATTCATGCACAACATCCGCTGCCCATCTACCATACTTGTAAATGAATAACGGAGGAAGTTTTTACTCTCGTCCGGCCCTCCTATGTACCCCCATCTCTTGTTTTTCCCTGTGCTCCGGGTACACTTCATCCACACATCGGCCTGGTATTCTATGAACAACTGATACCCTTTCCCCAATATAAACTGGAATTCCCCTCTTTCTTCCTTCATTCCACATGCCTCACATCATGCCGTAAAATTCCCTACTTTACAACTTTGGCCTACTGGGCATATAAAATTGCCTTGCTGCCTTGCACTATTACTTCTTTCCCATACATATTTCCCTTCCAAACTCTTCCTTCTTTTAGGACCTCTTCCTCCTGCCGGGAGTTCCCTGTCGCTAAAATGATCAGTATACCTAACGTCCATTTATAATTTTTCCAAGAGTCCCTTCCCATCTTCCCTTTCTTGTTTGTTTCTATACCACTCTTGAATTACGTCGTTACAATAACAACACGTCCACACGATAGTAACAGTGACCCAAATAATAAAGGCCCAAACTGGCACACAAATGAGCTCTGACATCCGTTCCTGAACTTTTGGGCAGTACTTTCAAGTCCAAATATTTAATTTAGTACAAGAGCAGGTACAGTTCTTCAGCGAGAAGATGGCCTTTTTCTTAGTCAGGCAATCGCAGTACGTCCTGGTTCAATGCCTTTTCTTTTGGCTGTATTTCGTCGGGAAAATAATATTTACAACGGATTGCATGCACCTAATTTGGATGCTTTTCCAACTTCAGCGCGGTTCGTGTTGTGAGAATTATCTGATATGGTCCTTTCCACCTAGGAGAAAAGGATTCTTTGTTTAATGTTTTTACCAACACTTGGTCTCCAGGCCTGAAAGGGTGCATATTTCCTTCCGACGGGGCACCTGTGTCTGCTTTATTTGTTCGTGCAGACTCCTTGCTATTTCACACATGGCCTGAGCATACTTTAATGATTTTTCATCATTCCAAATTAATGCTATTTTTTCAGCTGCCAGTGGTGGTTTTACGCCAGTAGGCATTGGTCTTCCCAGCAAGGCTTCATGTGGTGTCAAACCAGTGTTTCGGTTTTTCTGGTTTCTCATTGTATACAATACCAATGGTAAGGCATCTGGCCACTTTAGTCCAGTCTCCTGACATACCTTGGTAAGGGTAGATTTTATTATCCCATTTACTCTTTCTACCATTCCCGAGGACTGTGGCTGATATGGTATATGTAACTTCCACTGGAAACCTAACGCTTCTGCAAGATTTTGCACTATTTTTCCGGTGAAGTGGGTTCCCCTGTCACTGTTGATTCCCATAGGTATCCCATATCTTGGTACTATTTCTTTAAATAGAATTTTTACTACTATTCGGGCATCGTCTCTCCTATTGGCGTACGCTTCTACCCACCTTGTGAACATGTCTATTATGACTAATAGGTACTTAAAACCTGATACTGGAGGCATGTGGACAAAATCAATTTGCAAATTTTCAAAGGGCATACTTGGCTGGGGTAGATGATCATATCCAGCAGGTGTTTTACCTCTGTTATTTTGTTGACAAATTTGGCATGTTCTAGCAACTTTCTCAATTACTACTGTTATTCCTGGTGCATACCACTGTGCATTAATAGCATGTATCATCCCTCCTTTGCCCATGTGAGCCTGACCGTGTGCTAGGCGAGACAGGGGCAAAAATAGAGATCTAGGGTAAACAGTTCGCCCATCAGGGTGACACCAGATGTCGTTTCTGAGAAAACAACCCTGGTTTTCCCAAGTTCTTCCTTCCTGCATAGTAACTTGTTGTTGGGCTGTTTTAAGTTGTTGGATGTCAAGTACCTGTGGAGGGGAGACTGAGACTGCTTGAAGGCAGTCTGCCTGTGCCGAAGCGGCCTGTTTGGCTGCCTCGTCAGCCCTCCTATTTCCTACTGATACTTCATCCTCACCGGTTGTGTGAGCTGCACATTTGATAACGGCTACCTTACTTGGCAACTGAATGGCATCTAATAGATTAAGCACCAGTTGAGAGTGCTTAATATGCTTTCCACCAGAGGTGATAAAGCCTCTGTTTTTTCACAGTTGTCCAAAATCATGGACCACACCGAATGCATATCTGGAATCAGTATAGATATTAGCAGTTTGATCTTTAGCTATTATACAAGCTCTAGTGAGGGCAAACAATTCAGCAGCCTGAGCCGAGGTTCCGGGAGGCAGGGCGAATGCTTCAACAGTTTCGTGGGGATTTACAATAGCATAGCCTGCCAACAGCAAGTCATCCGACGGCCTGTACGATGATCCATCCGTATAGAGAATAAGATCAGGATTGTCCATGGGCTCTGTGAGCAAATCTGGTCTTGGTAAGGTGGCTACTTCCACCGTTAACAGACAATCATGCTGGTCTGGATCCTCTACTTCTTTAGTAGGAAGAAAGGTGGCTGGGTTCACTACCGGTGCGTGTCGAAAGGTATAGTTAGGGTGTGACAGCAGTAATACTTCATAACCTGTTCTTCGAGACGCTGTAAAGTGTTGTGTGGCAGCTGAATTCAAAAGTAATAACACAGCGTGGGCTGTAATGACAGCACATGGATAGTCCAAAACAATAGGTACCGACTTCTCCACCATGACCGCAGTAGCAGCTACAGCACGTAGACATGCTGGCATTCCCCTTACTACTGGAGGCAGCAAAACCGAATAATAAGCTACTGGTCTATTTCCCCCACCGTGTTCTTGGGTTAGTACTGCGGTTGCAAATCTTTCTTTCTCATTCACATACATCTGAAAAGGTTTTCCATAATTTGGAAGTCCCAACGCCGGAGCATTAGTAATGGCTTTCTTTAACTGTTTAAATGCCTCCTCTCTCTCTGGGGTAAACTCCACCTTGGGTGGGGCATCATTTAGGGCAGCTGATCTTAGGACCGCATCCCATTCTCGATAATCGGGGATCCATTGTCTACAGTACCCAACCATCCCCAAAAATGACAAGATTTCCTTTTTTGTTCTTGGTATGGGGATACTTTGAATTGTCTGAATTATTTCTGGTCCTAGCTGCCTCTGCCCTTGAGATATGTGAAAACCCAGGTACTGGACTTGAGTCTGACAAAATTGTAACTTTTGTAACGACACTCGGTGCCCTCTTTCACATAGGTGCTGTAACAGTTTCAGGGAATCTTGCATGCACCTGTATCCATGGCTAGAAGCCACAAGCAAATCGTCCACATACTGCAATAGCACAGACTGGTCCGATAATGAACAGTCTTCGAGGTCTCTTTTTACTGCTGCTGCATATACTGCGGGGATTTCGGTGTATCCTTGGGGCAACCTGGTCCATGTGTACTGCTGCTTCTTGTGGGTGAAAGCAAATAGATACTGACTTTCTTGATTTAACGGGATGGAGAAAAAGGCTGAACACAGGTCTATCACAGTAAAGACAGTTGCTGTTGGTGGTATAGCAGATAGTATAATGTTGGTGTCCGGTACCACAGGGGTGATAGGGACTACTATCTTATTAATAGCTCTCAGATCTTGCACAAATCTCCATTCATTCGGCCTATTAACCTTTGGTATGGGCAGTATCGGAGTGTTACACGGGCTCTGTGTCTTTTCTAAAACTCCTTGTTCCAACAATGCAGAAATGACTGGCTCTATCCCATTTTCTGCCTCTGGAGGCAGTCTGTACTGCCTAATGCTTGGTAACACGGCGTTCTTCATCAATTGTACCCGATGGGGTACTGCAGAATGTACTAGCCCAACATGATTCTTATGTTTTGCCCAAAGTTCAGAAGATACTTGATTCAATGCCATTGACAGCTTAGGGCTTGGTTGTTCCGGGGGTTGCTGTTTTTCAAAAGTGGAGGCATGATTTTTACCTTTCCACTGGAGAATCCCCCTGTTGTGGGTGATAAAGTCTATCTGAACATTTTGCAGTTTTATTACTGCCCAAGGTTGATAGCCTTGTTGCTGTTTTTCTTTTTCTATTCCTACAATCATCGGACCCATATCTTTAGGTTTCGCTGGCGGTTTTACAGCCAATGTCAGATGGGGTGTCGAGTTCGCTTCTCTAAACCGCTGTTGCTGTAAGGGTGTCAATCGATGGCTACCCCCAATCCTTCTGGTCCAAAATAAATGCGGGGCGTAGCTTCTACTATTTCTTCTTTTTAAAAAGGATTGTACCAAACACTGGTAAGTTTCAGCTTTTTGGCGAGTGTACCAGGCTGTACAATGAAGCTGAACTGCCTCAAAGCTTGTCAAAATTATATACATCAATTCTTCAGTATTAGGGTCGATTTTAGCTTTTAAATTTTGTATAACTTCATGTATCAAAGGGGAGTAGAAGTTGCCATTCAATTGCCAACAATAGAGGGCAGCCTTTTCTTTGTTATCCTCCCTTTTCTCTTCTTTAATCCCATTAAAGAACTGATGGATTTTATTTGGAGGGAGCTCCATGAACATTCCTTCCTTTGTGCAATAAATTGTGGCTCCTAGTTTGCACAAAGTCTGTCTTCCCAATAAAGGGAGAGGTGTTGTTTTAGAGACTATCAAAGTCTCATCATTAACTGGTTGTCCTTCAATTATCAATTTGGTAGGTTCAGATAAAAATTCTTTCATGGGGATACCAGCCACACCCATACTTAAGACGGTGGTGTTGCTTACAGGTAATCCCACAGAGGATGGTACAGAAGACATAGTAGCACCGGTATCCACCAGGAACTTCACATAAGTGTCTCCTACTTTTACTACTGCCAGAGGGTTTTCTTCTATGTCTGCTGATAAGCGGAGGGCTGCCGCCTGTACCACTAAGCCTCCGGGGCATCCCTATGCTGATTGGTGCGGGTTGGGGTTAGAGAACAAAAACTGAGGGGCCAAGGGAGGTGGAGGTTCGGGGAAATCCCCTTGTAACCCTCCATCCTGTTTCGGGGGGCACCTGCAATCGCGAGCCCAATGCCCTTTCCTTCCGCAATTTCTACACTCATCTTGAGAGCGGTTTCTTTGGGGCCACTGTCCTCTCCCTCTTCCTCGCCCTCGTCCCCCAAACCCTCCTCTCTTATTCTGCGCTTGTCCTCTTCCCTTTTGCTGATAGTACTGACCTGCTGTTTTAGCCTTGTTTTCCTTATAGGTGAATAGTCCCTCCCTATCCATGTTGGCCAAGACTGTGATCGTTTCTTTCCAACTTTTTCCTTGCCAGTCCAAGACCTTAATTTTGTATGTTCTTGCTTGTTGCGGCAACATGCAATTTAGCAAGGTTTGTACTGCCAAAGGTTCATTTTGATCCATCGGGATTCCTGCATGTTCGTCCCAACTATTTTTCCATCTACTTGCAAAATCTATCATTGATTCTTCTGCTTTCTGCAGACAGCGCGTGACTTCCCCTATATCTCCGTGCTTTTTAGCTCCCTTTAATATGGCATCCTTGCCCCTGTGTTGCAACCAATGTTCCCGGGAGTCATTTCCTCCTTCCTCATTGTCTTCCCGCCAATCCCCATTTTCGCCGGCGGGTATAGGGAACATGTCTTTCACCCCCTGCCAAGAGGACCTATATGCTGCCTGCAGTAATAATTTCACATCTCCGGGGAGGGGGTTATAAATGGTACAGGTTTGCTCAAGCCAGTTGTGAAAGGCTACTGGCTTCGTAACAGGGTTAGGGGCGGCTGATATCATATCCCGAGCCTCCCCCGGTGTCCAGGGCTTTAGGACAGCCGTTGTTCCGATCATTACACGGGGGGCCTGTAACGGGGGGGTAGTGGTGGAATCAGCCTGTCTTACAGTGGTCCTGGTATTCATTCCTGGGCCAGGGATTGTGCCATCATCCTCGACTCCTCCCCCCGCCCCCCCGTCTCCATTTTCATCTTCTGGTGGGTCTTGTGGATGGGCTCGTCGCCTGGAGGCCTGATCCAGCTGAGCGGCCACTATTTCTATGATCTCCTGCCAATCATCCGGCTTGGTGGTTGGAAGACGGTGATATAAGCCGACAGGGGAAGCGGTCATAACCGGGGCACTCGGGGGGCTGTAAGAGGGAGGGGGCTTCTCCTTGCCCTCCTCCTCTTTCTTTTTATTTTTCGGGGGCTGGTGCCTCTTTGCCACCTCTGTCCATTTTTTAAAACAATTCTCCATATAATCTTTATCTCAAGTGGGGTCCCCCGCCCCATCTTTGGTGGTCTGTTTCCATTCCTCAATTAAGGACAATTTAAAACTTCCTCCATATGGCCAATCCCCATCAGACCAGCCGTACAAATCGCTACTAAACGTTACCGCGTATCTGTTGTCTCCTGTTTCTTTAATTACAGTGTCTGCCGGCGAGCCGGGCGGCACAATAGGATCTCCTACCTTCTCTCGTTGCTTTGCTACCTTACGGATTCTTTTCTCAGTCTTAGGATGTACTTTCATTCTTTCAGTTAAGAGGTCGTCTTTCTTTCCTTTTCTAGGAGCTGGGCGCGAGCGTCCTGCTCGACTAGAGCCGTTTCCCATTCTTCCGGGTGCAACGTCTCGCGATCTTTTCTGAAATGAGAGTTAGGACAATCCTACAAAATATACAATAATTTACAAAGCGCTCACCGGTGTTCTCTTTTCCGCTCAGCTCGGGGTCTCCTTTTGCCTTTTTGTTATTTTAGCTTCTTTGCGGTAGCTACCTTAAATTATGCCTCACCCTCCAGGGGATCTCGGCGGCCCGTCCCCCTTTTGCTAGGACGGCCTAGGCACCTTCCTCCTTTCAGCAAGGAAGGTCCTTAAGATTCCTCTTTTCTCTTTAAAAGTTAAATTTAGTTCTTTTGGATCTCGTTTTTTTTTAGAGATCCTGCCGACTACGCCAGAATCTGTCGAGGAAATATTTAACTTAAATTAACTCAGGCGGAGACTTTCAGAATTGCACTTCGAGAGAATTTTATTAAAAAATAGCGAGATATCTCGGAGAGCCTGCTTGGACCGTACCAAGGCAGAAGACTCTGCTCTACAAGCAAATTGTCCCTATCTTTATACAGAAATAGAATACAGAAAGAGAAAAGGAATCTTATTCATTAGTTCCGTGAGTACAAAGGTCGACTCGGGAGGCACACACTCTATCTGTCCTTGCATAGTTTCTCCCTGTTCACAGTCTGATAAGCAGAATATCAGGGGACTCCCTTTTAATACCGGATAGTCATTTAATTACATTTCTAAGTTTCAAGGCTAAAAAGTGTGGGTGTTGTTCTAGTCCTATTATTTCTTCAAATATAGCAAAAACAGGATTTAACCCTTCCCTTTACCATAAGCCATAGATTCATAGATTCTTTCTTCCACACAAAGTAATTGAGTAGCCCGAGAAAGACGCGCAGTTCTGAGACATTCCAGGGCCTGGGTGCCAGACGAATTGCTTCTGTTTTGGACTCTGTTGGGCGGATTCCATCAGCGGCAATCCTTCTTCCCAAAAATTCAACCTCGGGTGCGAGAAACAGGCACTTGGATTTCTTGACTCGTAGGCCTACCCGATCCAACCGCTTTAGTACTTCCTCCAAATTACGGAGATGGGAGTCGGTGTCCCTGCCCGTGATAAGTATGTCGTCTTGAAATACAACCGTCCCCGGGATGGACTTGAGCAGACTCTCCATGTTGCGCTGGAATATGGCAGCTGCCAACCTGATGCCGAATGGGCATCGATTGTACATGAAAAGGCCTCGATGTGTGTTGATGGTGGTGAGTAGCTTGGATTCCTCGGTCAATTCTTGCGTCATATACGCAGATGTGAGGTCTAATTTTGAGAAAAGTTTACTTCCAGCCAATGTGGTAAATAAGTCCTCCGCTCTGGGCAGCGGGTACTGGTCCTGTAGGGAGACTCTGTTTATGGTAGATTTGTAGTCCCCACAGATTCGTACGGATCCATCAGGCTTCATGACTGGGACGATGGGACTTGCCCAGTCGCTAAATTCCACAGGTGATATAATGCCTTCCCTCAGAAGCCTGTCTCGTTCGTGTTCAGTCTTTTCCCTCATCACAAAGGGCACAGCTCTGGCCTTGTGATGGACCGGTCTAGCATCCTGTGTGATGTAGATTTTGACTTTGGCTCCTTTGAAAGTGCCCACACCTGGCTGAAAGAGATGTTCAAATCGCTTTATAACTTGAGCAGGAGGTCCGTTCCTCTAATGACATGGCATGGACATCATCCCATTTCCAGTTTAGTTTTGCCAGCCAGCTTCTCCCCAGCAGTGCTGGGGGGTCTCCGGGGACAATCCACAGGGGAAGTCGGTTCACTGTCCCTTTGTGTGTGACAGAGAGCATGGCTCTGCCGAGGACTGGTACGATTTCTTTGGTATAGGTTCTTAGTTTGGTGTCGACCCTTGTGAGTTTTAGTCTGTCTCTTTTATGCGGCCACAGTTGTTCAAATTGTTGAGCGCCCATGAGAGATTGAGTCGTTCCCGTATCCAGCTCCATGTTGACAGATATCCCGTTGAGTAGGACCCTCATCATTATAGGAGGCGTCTTGTTGTAGGAGCAGCGGCCATTGATTGTGTTGACCCGCTGTACATCAGTGTCCCGGGTACTGTCCCCACCATCTTCTGGTCCGCTTTACAACCCATCCGATTCGTATACCAGCCGAGCTGCCATTTTCTTTGCACATGCGGGCCAAATGCCCTGTATATTCACAATTTCTGTAAACAGCCTGCTGAAATCGACATCCCCTTGCCGAGTGCCCACCCCCACACCTCCAGTACAGACCTGTTCCATTGTTCAAAGCGTTCCCAAAGAATGCGCTGCATCTGGCTGATCTCTCTTGAGATTCTCTCAGTTTGTAGTTGATTGCTCGCATTGTGGGTTGATGAGATGTGAACGGCCGTTCCTGTGACCCTTGATGGCTTCTGCCTGCTGTCGAGAGCCTGTTCTCCCGGTTTTGTCTGTGTGTCGGGGTAGCAGCTTGTTTAGTGCTGTGAACTTCTTGTTCCGATATTTCGTTAGTTGTCATACCTGCATTGTAAATCAACCTCGTTTCTTCTTCCCCTACCAAGAATGTCTGTGCAACCAGTGCTGCTGCCTCTAAGGTCAGGTTCTTTGTCTCTATGAGCTTTCGGAATATGCCTGCGTGACCTATTCCTTCAATGAAAAAGTCTCTCAGCATTTCTCTCCTCAGTTCATCGGAGAACTCACATAAACTAGCCAACCTCCGAAGTTCCGCCACGAAGTCGGGTATGCTCTGGCCCACACAGCGTCTGTAGTTGTAGAACCTGTGTCTGGCCATGTGTAGGCTGCTCGCTGGCTTCAGGTGGTCTCTTCCCAGTGTGCTCAATTCTTCAAACGACTTGCTTGCTGGTTTCTCGGGTGCCAACAGATCCTTCATTAAAGCGTATGTTTTCGAGCCACAACTGGTCAAGAGATTGGCTCTTCTCTTGTCTGCCTTATCGTCGCCTAACCAGTCTTTGGTTACAAAGCTTTGCTGGAGCCTTTCTATAAAGTCCTCCCAATTGTCTCCCGCATTGTACTTTTCATCTGATCCGTGGTTCGCCATTCTGTGGATTCTGTAATCCCGTAACCCGTCGCCACTGTAAAGTCCTGTCCCCTCAGTACAGATTCACACGAGGCATGTAGTGAAGTCAAGGTCACTCTGGACCTGCACCTTTATTTCACAGCTCTGGAATGCTGCACTTGCCTGAGACCTGTCCTTATATACCTGTCTCTTGCAAGTGCATCCCTGGTGGTAAGGTATGCTGGTGGTTACAGTCATATCTTATTACAGTCATGTATAGCATGTTAGGATACAGTTATATATAATAATGTAAGATACATGACAGTGGTTTTGAAAAGGAATTGGATAAGTGCCTGAAGGAAAAAAAAATGTGGACTACGGGGCAAGGGCTGGGGAGTTGGACTAGCTGAAGTGCTCTTGCAGTGAGCCAGCATGGGCTCGAGGGGCCGAACGGCCTCCTTCTGTGCTGTGACCATTCTATCATTCTATGTGTCAAGCCGTGTCTCAGTGAGTAGCACTGTCTCTCGGGAGCTCATGGGGTGACGGTGTTACACTGGAGTCTTTACAAATCACTGCTTAGGCCCCAGCTGGAGTATTGTGTCCAATTCTGGGCCCTGCACTTTAGGACAGATGTGAAGGCCTCGGAGAGGGTGCAGAGGAGAGTGACCAGAATGGTACCGGGGATGGGGAACTTCAGTTACATGGGGAGACTGGAGAAGCTGGGATTGTTCTCCTCAGAGCAGAGAAGGTTAAGGGGAGATTGACCAGAATGGTACCAGGGATGGGGAACTTCAGTTACATGGGGAGACTGGAGAAGCTGGGGTTGTTCTCCTTAGAGCAGAGAAAGTTAAGGGGAGATGTTCTGTCCTTAGATGCTCTAACAATGACTCCACGAGGCAGTGTGTTGTACTTGAACTGTAGTGACTTTATTTGTGAACTCCAGAGTGAGGATCACACCTGGTGGTCTGCCTTTTATACCAGGCCAGGCACACCTGTACAGGTAACTTACGAGTTTCCCACTGGTGCCCTCTGGTGGCACACCTTGATATGGTACCAACAGTAGCCATGTAAGATACACAACAGGAGATATAATAGAGGTGTTCCAAATCATGAGTGGTTTTGATCGAGTAAATAAGGAAAACTGTATTCCGTGGCAGGAGGGTGGGGAACCAGAGGGCAGAGAGATTTAGGTGATTGACAAATGAACTAGAGGGTAGATGAGGAGAATTTACGCAGTAAGTTGTGATATGGAACGCACTGCCAGAAAGGGAAGCAGATTCAATAGTAACTTTCAAAATGGGAATTGGATAAGTAGCTGAAGGGGAAATATTAACAGGACTCTGGGGAAAGGGCAGGGGGAGTGGGACTAAGTGGATAGCTCCTTTAAACTGCTGGCACAGACATGATGGGCCCAATGGCATCCTTACATGCTGTAAGATTTTATAATTCAATTCCCTCCAAGGCCCTCGTTCTCCCCTCCCTATCTCTATAACCTCCTCCAGCCCCTACACCATTCTTATTTCTGTAACCTCCTCCAGCCCCTACACCCCTCCCTATCTCTGTCACCTCCTCCAACCCGACACCTCTCCCTATCTCTGTAACCTCCTCCAGCCCCTACACCCCTCCCCATCTCTGTAACCTCCAGCCCCTACACCCCTCCCTATCTCTGTAACCTCCTCCAGCCCTACACCCCTCCTTATCTCTGTAACCTCCTCCAGCCCCTACACCCCTCCCTATCTCTGTAACCTCCTCCAACCCCTACAACCCTCCCCATCTCTGTAACCTCCTCCAGCCCCTACACCCCTCCCTATCTCTGTAACCTCCTCCAACCCCTACAACCCTCACTATCACTGTAACCTCCTCCAGCCCCTACACCCCTCCCTATCTCTGTAACCTCCTCCAGCCCCTACACCCCTCCCTATCTCTATAACCTCCTCCAGCCCCTACAACCCTCCCTATCTCTGTAACCTCCTCCAACCCCTACAACCCTCACTATCTCTGTAACCTCCTCCAGCCCCTACACCCCTCCCTATCTCTGTAACCTCCTTCAGCCCCTACACCGCTCCCTATCTCTATAACCTCCTCCAGCCCCTACAACCCTCACTATCTCTGTAACCTCCTCCAGCCCCTACACCCCTCCCTATCTCTGTAACCTCCTCCAGCCCCTACACCCCTCCCTATCTCTATAACCTCCTCCAGCCCTTACACTCCTCCCTATCTCTGTAACCTCCTCCAGCCCCTACACCCCTCCCTATCTCTGTAACCTCCTCCAGCCCCTACACCCCTCCCTATCTCTGTAACCTCCTCCAACCCCTACACCCCTCCCTATCTCTATAACCTCCTCCAGCCCCTACAACCCTCCCTATCTCTGTAACCTCCTCCTGCCCTACACCCCTCCCTATCTCTATAACCTCCTCCAGCCCCTACAACCCTCCCTATCTCTATAACCTCCTCCAGCCCCTACAACCCTCTGAGATCTCTGCTCTCCTCTAACACTTGAGCAGCCCCCCGATTTCCATCGCTCCACCATCGGCGGCCGTGCCTTCAGCTGCCTGGGTCTCAAAACTCTGGAATTCCCTCCCTAAACCTCTCCGCTTCTCTCCCACCTCCTTTAAGATGCTTCTTAAAACCGACCCCTTTGGCCAAGCTTTGGGTCACCTGACCCTAATATCTCCTTGTGTAGCTCGGTCTGTTCGTGTCTGATTTACACTCCTGTGAAGCACCTTGGGACGTTTTGTATGTTAAAGGCACTGTCTAAATGTGAGTTTTTTTGCGTGACGCGCTAACTAGGCCTCTCCTGTCTCCCACAGGACCCGGTTCCTGGTCGTCGGGAGTTACTCCACTCTCACAGTTGATGTTACCCTGGAGAACTTGGACGAGAATTCCTATTTTACCGTGGTGACCTTCTGGCTTCCCACTGGCCTTTCCTTCAGGAAGACCTCGATAATCAAGGTAACATACATACTTCTGTGTTCATCCATTCACAGGATGTAGTCGTCACGGGCAAGGACGGCATTTTTTGCCCATCCCTAATCACCCTTGAGAAGGTGGTGGTGAGCCGCCTTCTTGAACCGCTGCAGTCCGTGTGGTGAAGGTGCTCCCACAGTGCTGTCAGGGAAGGAGTTCCAGGATTTTCACCCAACAATGATGAAGGAACGGCCGATATATTTCGAAGTCAGGATGGTGTGTGACTCGGAGGGGAACGTGGAGGTGGTGGTGTTCCCATGCACCTGCTGCCCTTGTCCTTCTAGGTAGAAGTCACGGGTTTGAGAGGTGCTGCCGAAGAAGCCTTGGCGAGTTGCTGCAGTGCATCTTGTAGATGGTACACACTGCAGCCACAGGATAGTGAGTGTTTAAGGTGGTGGATGGGGGGCCAATCAAGCGGGCTGCTTTGTCCTGGATGGTGTCGAGCTACTTCAGCTGCACTCGTCCAGGCAACTGTCGAGTGTTCCATCACACTCCTAACTTGTGCCTTGTAGATGGTGGAAAGGCTTTGGGGGATTCAGGAGGTGAGACACTCGCTGCAGAATACCCAGCCTCTGACCTGCTCTGGTGACCACGGTGTTTATGTGGCTGGTCCAGTTACGTTCATGGTCAATGGTGTCCCCCAGGACGTGGGAGACTGCTGCAAGGGTCAGTGGGCACTGAGGGAGACAGGAGCCTCTCGGTCCCTGTGGGTGAGGGTCAGTGGGCACTGAGGGAGACAGGAGCCTCTCAGTCCCTGTGGGTGAGGGTCAGTGAGCACTGAGGGAGACAGGAGCCTCTCGGTCCCTGTGGGCGAGGGTCAGTGGGCACTGAGGGAGACAGGAGCCTCTCAGTCCCTGTGGGTGAGGGTCAGTGAGCACTGAGGGAGACAGGAGTCTCTCGGTCCCTGTGGGCGAGGGTCAGTGGGTGCTGAGGGAGATGGGAGCCTCTCGGTCCTTGTGGGTGAGGGTCAGTGGGCACAGAGAGACCAGAGCCTCTCGGTCCCTGTGGGTGAGGGTTAGTGGGCACTGAGAGAGACGGGAGCCTCTCGGTCCCTGTGGGTGAGGGTCAGTGGGCACAGAGAGACCAGAGCCTCTCGGTCCCTGTGGGTGAGGGTTAGTGGGCACTGAGAGAGACGGGAGCCTCTCGGTCCCTGTGGGTGGAGGTCAGCGGGCACTGAGGGAGACGGGAGCCTCTCGGTCCCTGTGGGTGAGGGTCAGTGGGTACTGAGGGAGACGGGAGCCTCTCGGTCCCTGTGGGTGAGGGTCAGTGGGTACTGAGGGAGACGGGAGCCTCTCGGTCCCTGTGGGTGAGGGTTAGTGGGCACTGAGAGAGACGGGAGCCTCTCGGTCCCTGTGGGTGGAGGTCAGCGGGCACTGAGGGAGACGGGAGCCTCTCGGTCCCTGTGGGTGGGGGTTAGTGGGCACTGAGGGAGACAGGAGCCTCTCGGTCCCTGTGGGTGGAGGTCAGCGGGCACTGAGGGAGACGGGAGCCTCTCGGTCCCTGTGAGCGAGTGTCAGTGGGTTACTGAAGGAGACAGGAGCCTCTCGGTTCCTGTGGGCGAGGGTCAGTGGGCGCTAGGGAGACAGGAGCCTCTCAGTCCCTGTGGGCGAGAGTCAGTGGGCACGGATGGAGACAGGAGCCTCTCTGTCCCTGTAGGTGAGGGTCAGTGGGCACTGAGGGAGACAGGAGCCTCTCGATCTCTGTAGATGAGGGTCAGTTGTCACCTGAGGGAGGGAGGGAGAAAGCGGGTAATTATAGACCGGTTAGCCTGACATCAGTGGTGGGGAAAATGTTGGAATCAGTTATGAAGGATGAAATAATAGCGCATTTGGAAAGCAGTGCAACGAGACCTGGGTGTCATGGTTCATCAGTCATTGAAAGTTGGCATACAGGTTCAGCAGGCGGTAAAGAAGGCAAATGGTAGCCTTCATAGCTAGGGGGTTTGAGTATCGGAGCAGGGAGATCTTACTGCAGTTGTACAGGGCCTTGGTGAGGCCTCACCTGGAATATTGTGTTCAATTTTGGTCTCCTAATCTGAGGAAGGACGTTCTTGCTATTGAGGGAGTGCAACGAAGGTTCACCAGACTGATTCCCGGGATGGCCGGACTGACATATGAGGAGAGACTGGATCAACTGGGCCTTTATACACTGGAGTTTAGAAGGATGAGAGGGGATCTCATAGAAACATACAGGATTCTGATGGGACTGGACAGGTTAAATGCGGGAAGAATGTTCCTGATGTTGGGGAAGTCCAGAACCAGGGGACACAGTCTAAGGATAAGGGGTAGGCCATTTAGGACTGAGATGAGGAGAAACTTCTTCACTCAGAGAGTTGTTAACCTGTGGAATTCCCTGCCGCAGAGAGTTGTTGATGCCAGTTCATTGGATATATTCAAGGGGGAGTTCGATATGGCCCTTACGGCTAAAGGGATGAAGGGGTATGGAGAGAAAGCAGGAAATGGGTACTGAGGGAATAATCAGCCATGATCTTATCGAATGGTGGTGCAGGCTCGAAGGACCGAATGGCCTACTCCTGCACCTATTTTCTATGTTTCTATGAGACAGGAGCCTCTCGGTCCCTGTGGGTAAGGGTCATAAGGACATAAGATATAGGAGCACGAGTAGGCCATGCTCCGCCATTTAATAAGATCATGGCTGATCTGATCATGGCTCCACTTCCCTGGCCACTCCCCATAGCCTTTGACTCCCTTATCACTCAAAACTCTGTCTATCTCCGCCTTAAATATATTCAGTGACCCAGCCTCCACAGCTCTCTGGGGCAGAGAATTCCTTAAATTTACAGCTCTCTGAGGAAAGAAATTTTCCTTATCTCAGTTTTAAATGGGCATCCCCTTATTCTAAGACTATGTCCCCTAGTTTTAGTTTCCCCTGTGAATGGAAACAGCCTCTCTGCATCCACCTTGTCGAGCTCCCTCATTATCTTATAAGTTTCAATAAGATCACCTCTCATTCTTCTGATCTCCAATGTGTACAGACCCAATCTACACAATCTATCTTCATAAGTCAACCCCCTCATCTCCGGAATCAACCGAGTGAACCTTCTCTGAACAGCCTCCAATGCAAGTATATCCTTCCTTAAATACAGAGACCAAAACTGTACGCAGTACTCCAGGTGTGGCCTCACCAATACCCTGTACAGTTGTAGCAGGACTTCTCTGCTTTTATACTCTATCTCCCTTGCAATAAAGGCCAACATTTCATTGGCCTTCCTGATTACTTGCTGTACCTGCAGACTAATTTCTTGTGTTTCATGCGCAAGGACTCCCAGGTCCCTCTGTACTGCAGTACTTAGCGATTTTTCTCCATTTAAATTATAATTTTCTTTTCTATTTTTTTCTGACAAAGTGGATAACCTCACATTTTCCACACCTGCCAATTTTTTGCCCACTCACTGAGCCTGTCTACATCCCTTTGCAGATTTTTTTGTGTCCTCCTCACAATTTGCTTTCCCACCCATCTTTGTATCGTCAGCAAACTTGGCTGCACTACACTCAGTCCCTTCATCCAAGTCATTAATATAGATTGTAAATAGTTGAGGACACAGCACTGATTCCTGTGGCACCCCACTAGTTACTGTTTGCCAAACGGAAAATGACCCATTTATCCTGACTCTCTTTTCTGTTAGTTAGCCAATCCTCTATCCATACTAGTATATCACCCCTAACCTCGTGAACTTTTATCTTGTGCAGCAACCTTTTATGTGGCAGCTTATCGAATGCCTTCTGGAACTCCAAATACAACACACTGACCCTCACCCACAGGGACCGAGAGGCTCCTATCTCCCTCAGTACCCACTGACCCTCACTCACAGGGACCGAGAGGCTCCTATCTCCCTCAGTACCCACTGACCCTCACTCACAGGGACCGAGAGGCTCCTGTCTCCCTCAGTACCCACTGACCCTCACTCACAGGGACCGAGAGGCTCCTGTCTCCCTCAGTGCCCACTGACCCTCACCCACAGGGACCGAGAGGCTCCTGTCTGCCTCAGTGCCCACTGACCCTCACCCACAGGGACCGAGAGGCTCCTGTCTCCCTCAGTACCCACTGACCCTTACCCACAGGGACCGAGAGGCTCCTGTCTCCCTCAGTACCCACTGATCCTCACCCACAGGGACCGAGAGGCTCCTATCTCCCTCAGTACCCACTGACCCTCACTCACAGGGACCGAGAGGCTCCTATCTCCCTCAGTACCCACTGACCCTCACTCACAGGGACCGAGAGGCTCCTATCTCCCTCAGTACCCACTGACCCTCACCCACAGGGACCGAGAGGCTCCTATCTCCCTCAGTACCCACTGACCCTCACCCACAGGGACCGAGAGGCTGCTATCTCCCTCAGTACCCACTGACCCTCACCACAGGGACCGAGAGGCTCCTGTCTCCCTCAGTACCCACTGACCCTCACTCACAGGGACCGAGAGGCTCCTATCTCCCTCAGTACCCACTGACCCTCACTTACAGGGACCGAGAGGCTCCTATCTCCCTCAGTACCCACTGACCCTCACCCACAGGGACCGAGAGGCTCCTATCTCCCTCAGTACCCACTGACCCTCACTCACAGGGACCGAGAGGCTCCTATCTCCCTCACTACCCACTGACCCTCACTCACAGGGACCGAGAGGATCCTATCTCCCTCAGTACCCACTGACCTTCACCCACAGGGACCGAGAGGCTCCTGTCTCCCTCAGTACCCACTGACCCTCACCCACAGGGACCAAGAGGCTCCTATCTCCCTCAGTACCCACTGACCCTCACTCACAGGGACCGAGAGGCTCCTATCTCCCTCAGTACCCACTGACCATCACCCACAGGGACCGAGAGGCTCCTATCTCCCTCAGTACCCACTGACGCTCACCCACAGGGACCGAGAGGCTCCTGTCTCCCTCAGTACCCACTGACCCTCACCCACAGGGTCCGAGAGACTCCTGTCTCCCTCAGTGCCTACTGACCCTCACCCACAGGGACCGAGAGGCTCCCGTCTCCCTCAGTACCCACTGACCCTCACCCACAGGGACCGAGAGGCTCCTATCTCCCTCAGTACCCACTGACCCTCACCCACAGGGACCGAGAGGCTCCTATCTCCCTCAGTACCCACTGACCCTCACCCACAGGACCGAGAGGCTCCTGTCTCCCTCAGGACCCACTGACCCTCACCCACAGGGACCGAGAGCCTCCTATCTCCCTCAGTGCCCACTGACCCTCACTCACAGGGACCGAGAGGCTCCTGTCTCCCTCAGTACCCACTGACCCTCACTCACAGGGACCGAGAGGCTCCTGTCTCCCTCAGTACCCACTGACCCTCATCCACAGGGACCGAGAGGCTCCTATCTCCCTCAGCACCCACTGACCCTCATCCACAGGGACCGAGAGGCTCCTGTCTACCTCAGTACCCACTGACCCTCATCCACATGGACCGAGAGGCTCCGGTCTCCCTCAGTACCCACTGACCCTCACCCACAGGGACCGAGAGGCCCCTGTCTCCCTCAGTACCCACTGACCATCACCCACAGGGACCGAGAGGCTCCTGTCTTCCTCAGTACCCACTGACCCTCACCCACAGGGACCGAGAGGCTCCTGTCTCCCTCAGTACCCACTGACCCTCACCCACAGGGACCGAGAGGCTCCTGTCTCCCTCAGTACCCACTGACCCTCACTCACAGGGACCGAGAGGCTCCTGTCTCCCTCAGTACCCACTGACCCTCACCCACAGGGACCGAGAGGCTCCTATCTCCCTCAGTACCCACTGACCCTCACCCACAGGGACCGAGAGGCTCCCGTCTCCCTCAGTACTCACTGACCCTCACCCACAGGGACCGAGAGGCTCCTATCTCCCTCAGTAACCCACTGACCCTCACCCACAGGGACCGAGAGGCTCCCGTCTCCCTCAGTACCCACTGACCCTCACCCACAGGGACCGAGAGGCTCCTATCTCCCTCAGTACCCACTGACCCTCACCCACAGGGACGAGAGGCTCCCGTCTCCCTCAGTACCCACTGACCCTCACCCACAGGGACCGAGTGGCTCCTATCTCCCTCAGTACCCACTGACCCTTACTCACAGGGACCGAGAGGCTCCTATCTCCCTCAGTACCCACTGACCCTCACACACAGGGACCGAGAGGCTCCTGTCTCCCTCAGTACCCACTGACCCTCACCCACAGGGACCGAGAGGCTCCTATCTCCCTCAGTACCCACTGACCCACACTCACAGGGACCGAGAGGCTCCTATCTCCCTCAGTTCCTACTGCTCCTCACCCACAGGGACCGATAGGCTCCTATCTCCCTCAGTACCCACTGACCCTCACCCACAGGGACCGAGAGGCTCCTGTGTCCCTCAGTACCCACTGACCCTCACCCACAGGGACCGAGAGGCTCTTGTCTCCCTCAGTACCCACTGACCCTCACCCACAGGGACCGAGAGGCTCCCGTCTCCCTCAGTACCCACTGACCCTCATCCACAGGGACCGAGAGGCTCCTATCTCCCTCAGTACCCACTGACCCTCACCCACAGGGACCGAGAGGCTCCTTTCTCCCTCAGTACCCACTGACCCTCACCCACAGGGACCGAGATGCTCCTGTCTCCCTCAGTACCCACTGACCCTCACCCACAGGGACCGAGAGGCTCCTGTCTCCCTCAGTACCCACTGACCCTCACCCACAGAGACCGAGAGGCTCCCGTCTCCCTCAGTACCCACTGACCCTCACCCACAGGGACCGAGAGGCTCTTGTCTCCCTCAGTACCCACTGACCCTCACCCACAGGGACCGAGAGGCTCCTGTCTCCCTCAGTACCCACTGACCCTCACCCACAGGGACCGAGATGCTCCTGTCTCCCTCAGTACCCACTGACCCTCACCCACAGGGACCGAGAGGCTCCTGTCTCCCTCAGTACCCACTGCTGAAGAAATATTTTGTATCGGTCTTCATGGTAGAGGACACTAAAATCATCCCAAAAGTGCACAATCAAGTGACTGTAGGGAGGGGGAACTTAATACAACCATTATCACAAATGAAGTAGTACTCGGTAAAATAATGGGACTAAAGGACACCTGATGGCTTACATTCTCGGGTGTTAAGAGAAGTGGCTGCAGAGATGGTGGATGTGTTGGTTGTAATCTACAAAATTTCCCTGGATTCTGGGGAGGTCCCAGCAGATTGGAAAACCGTAAAAGTAACGCACCTATTTAAAAAAGGAGGCAGTCAAAAATCAGGAAACTATAGACCAGTTAGCCGAACATCTGTCATTGGGAAAATGCTTTATTAAGGAAGCGGGACATTTGGAAAAGCATAATTCAAACAAGCAAAGTCAACATGTTTTTATGAAAGGGAAATTGTGTTTGACAAATTTGCTGGAGTTCTTTGAGGATGTAATGAACAGGGTGGATAAGGGCACTGAGGGAGATAGGAGCCTCTCGGTCCCTGTGGGTGAGGGTCAGTGGGTACTGAGGGAGACGGGAGCCTCTCGGTCCCTGTGGGTGAGGGTCAGTGGGTACTGAGGGAGACAGGAGCCTCTCGGTCCCTGTGGGCGAAGGTCAGTGGGTACTGAGGGAGACGGGAGCCTCTCGGTCCCTGTGGGTGAGGATCAGTGGGTACTGAGGGAGACGGGAGCCTCTCGATCCCTGTGGGTGAGGATCAATGGGTACTGAGGGAGACAGAGCCTCTCGGTCCCTGTGGGTGAGGGTCAGTGGGTACTGAGGGAGACAGGAGCCTCTCGATCCCTGTGGGTGAGGATCAGTGGGCACTGAGGGAGACAGGAGCCTCTCGGTATCTGTGGGTGAGGATCAGTGGGCACTGAGGGAGATAGGAGCCTCTCGGTCCCTGTGGGTGAGGGTCAGTGGGTACTGAGGGAGACGGGAGCCTCTCGGTATCTGTGGGTGAGGATCAATGGGCACTGAGGGAGATAGGAGCCTCTCGGTATCTGTGGGTGAGGATCAGTGGGTACTGAGGGAGACGGGAGCCTCTCGGTCCCTGTGGATGAGGATCAGTGGGTACTGAGGGAGACGGGAGCCTCTCGGTCCCTGTGGGCGACGGTCAGTGAGCACTGAGGGAGACAGGAACCTCTCGGTATCTGTGGGTGTGGATCAATGGGTACTGAGGGAGACAGAGCCTCTCGGTCCCTGTGGGTGAGGGTCAGTGGGCACTGAGGGAGACAGGATCCTCTCGGTCCCTGTGGGTGAGGGTCAGTGGGTACTGAGGGAGACAGGATCCTCTCGGTCCCTGTTGGTGAGGGTCAGTGGGTACTGAGGGAGACGGGAGCCTCTCGGTCCCTGTGGGTGAGGGTCAGTGGGTACTGAGGGAGACAGGATCCTCTCGGTCCCTGTGGGTGAGGATCAGTGGGTACTGAGGGAGACGGGAGCCTCTCGGTCCCTGTGGGTGAGGGTCAGTGGGTACTGAGGGAGACAGGAGCCTCTCGGTCCCTGTGGGTGAGGGTCAGTGGGTACTGAGGGAGACAGGATCCTCTCGGTCCCTGTGGGTGAGGGTCAGTGGGTACTGAGGGAGACGGGAGCCTCTCGGTCCCTGTGAGCGAGGGTCAGTGGGCACTAAAGGGGACAGGAGCCTCTCGGTCCCTGTGGGTGAGGGTCAGTGGGTACTGAGGGAGACAGGAGCCTCTCGGTCCCTGTGGGTGAGGGTCAGTGGGTACTGAGGGAGACGGGATCCTCTCGGTCCCTGTGGGTGAGGGTCAGTGGGTACTGAGGGAGGCGGGAGCCTCTCAGTCCCTGTGGGCGAGCGTCAGTGGGTGCTGAGGGAGACAGGAGCCTCTCGGTCCCTGTGGGTGAGGGTCAGTGAGCACTGAGGGAGACAGGATCCTCTCGGTCCCTGTGGGCGAGGGTCAGTGGGTACTGAGGGAGACGGGAGCCTCTCGGTCCCTGTGGGCGAGGGTCAGTGGGTGCTGAGGGAGGGAACGGCCCGGAATATTTTATACCTGACATTTTCTCCCTCCCCCCAGGCCAGTCGCAGATCCCACATCGAATGCGACGACATGATGAACTCCAAGTTTTCCAGCGTGGGAAAGGTCGTCTGTCGTGTCAACCATCCCATCTTCAGGACCATGGGCAAAGTGAGTGAGTGATCAGCGGTCAACGGGGGGAGGGGAGGTCGGTGACAGCACAGGACGGGGCCATTCGGCCCATCGTGTCCGTGCTGGCTCTCTCGGGCCGGAGCCGTCCCATTAGTCCAGCTCCTCGATTGTGAGTTCACCACCGTGCAAGGGTCGTGTTAAAGTGTTCCACCATGTGTCAGTCCCCACAGGTCAGTCACATGGCCAAAGTCACTGTGACCGGGGTCTGACGGGGGGTGTTACACGGACCGTCACCTTCTCGGTCACTCCCACCCCCGAGAGATTGTAGCATCATCGTCTTATTTCCCCCTTCACCCCCCTCACCCTACCCTGCTCTCGTCCCCTTCCCACCTCCTCCAAATCACCTTCCTTTCCCCTCCAGCCCAGACTCCCCTCTCCCCATCCCCTCTACCCCACAGTCCCCTCTCCCCATCCCCTCTTCCCCACACTCCCCTCTCCCCATCCCCTCTACCCCACACTCCCCTCTCCCCATCCCCTCTACCCCACACTCCCCTCTCCCCATCCCCTCTACCCCACACTCCCCTCTCCCCATCCCCTCTACCCCACACTCCCCTTTCCCCATCCGCTCTACCCCACACTCCCCTCTCGGCATCCCCTCTACCCCACACTCCCCTCTCCCCATCCCCTCTACCCCACACTCCCCTCTCCCCATCTCCTCTACCCCACACTCCCCTCTCCCCATCTCCTCTACCCCACACTCCCCTCTCCCCATCCCCTCTACCCCACACTCCCCTCTCCCCATCCGCTCTACCCCACACTCCCCTCTCCCCATCACCTCTACCCCACACTCCCCACTCCCCATCCCCCTCTACCCCACACTCCCCTCTCCCCCCACACTCCCCTCTCCCCATCCCCTCTACCCCACAGTCCCCTCTCCCCATCCCCTCTACCCACCCTCCCCTCTCCCCGCTACACTCCCCTCTCCCCATCCCCTCTACCCCACACTCCCCATCCCCTCTACCCCACACTCCCCTCTCCCCATCCGCACTACCCCACACTCCCCTCTCCCCATCCCCTCTACCCCACAGTCCCCTCTCCCCATCCCCTCTACCCCACACTCCCCTCTCCCCATCACCTCTAGCCCACACTCCCCTCTCCCCATCCGCTCTACCCCACACTCCCCTCTCCCCATCCCCTCTACCCCACACTCCCCATCCCCTCTACCCCACACTCCCCTCTCCCCATCCCCTCTACCCCACACTCCCCTCTCCCCATCCGCTCTACCCCACACTCCCCATCCCCTCTACCCCACACTCCCCTCTCCCCATCCCCTCTACCCCACACTCCCCTCTCCCCATCCGCTCTACCCCACACTCCCCTCTCGGCATCCCCTCTACCCCACACTCCCCTCTCCCCATCCCCTCTACCCCACACTCCCCTCTCCCCATCCCCTCTACCCCACACTCCCCTCTCCCCATCCCCTCTACCCCACACTCCCCTCTCCCCATCCCCTCTACCCCACACTGCCCTCAACCCATCCCCTCTACCCCACACTCCCCTCTCCCCATCCGCTCTACCCCACACTCCCCTCTCCCCATCCCCTCTACCCCACACTCCCCTCTCCCCATCCCCTCTACCCCACACTCTCCATCCCCTCTACCCCACACTCCCCTCTCCCCATCCCCTCTAACCCACACTCCCCTCTCCCCATCCCCTCTACCACACACTCTCCATCCCCTCTACCCCACACTCCCCTCTCCCCATCCCCCCTAACCCACACTCTCCATCCCCTCTACCCCACACTCCCCTCTACCCATCCCTTCTACCCCACACTCCCCTCTCCCCATCACCTCTACCCCACACTCCCCACTCCCCATCCCCCTCTACCCCACACTCCCCTCTCCCCATCACCTCTACCCCACACTCCCCACTCCCCATCCCCCTCTACCCCACACTCCCCTCTCCCCCCCACACTCCCCTCTCCCCATCCCCTCTACCCCACAGTCCCCTCTCCCCATCCCCTCTACCCACCCTCCCCTCTCCCCCCTACACTCCCCTCTCCCCATCCCCTCTACCCCACACTCCCCTCTCCCCATCCGCACTACCCCACACTCCCCCCTCCCCATCCCCTCTACCCCACAGTCCCCTCTCTCCATCCCCTCTACCCCAAACTCCCCTCTCCCCATCACCTCTAGCCCACACTCCCCTCTCCCCATCCGCTCTACCCCACACTCCCCTCTCCCCATCCCCTCTACCCCACACTCCCCTCTCCCCATCCGCTCTACCCCACACTCCCCATCCCCTCTACCCCACACTCCCCTCTCCCCATCCCCTCTACCCCACACTCACCTCTCCCCATCCCCTCTACCCCACACTCCCCTCTCCCCATTCCCTCTACCCCACACTCCCCTCTCCCCATCCCCTCTACCCCACACTCTCCTCTCCCCATCCCCTCTACCCCACACTCCCCTCTCCCCATTCCCTCTACCCCACACTCCCCTCTCCCCATCCCCTCTACCCCACACTCTCCTCTCCCCATCCCCTCTACCCACCCTCCCCTCTCCCCATCCCCTCTACCCCACACTCTCCATCCCCTCTACCCCACACTCCCCTCTCCCCATCCCCTCTACCCCACACTCCCCTCTCCCCATCAGCTCTACCCCACACTCCCCTCTCCCCATCCCCTCTACCCCACACTCTCCATCCCCTCTACCCCACACTCCCTTCTCCCCATCCCCTCTACCCCACACTCCCCTCTCCCCATCCCCTCTACCCCACACTCCCCTCTCCCCATCCCCGCTACCCACCCTCCCCTCTCCCCATCCCCTCTACCCCACAGTCCCCTCTCCCCATCCCCTCTACCCACCCTCCCCTCTCCCCCACACACTCCCCTCTCCCCATCCCCTCTACCCCACAGTCCCCACTCCCCATTCCCTCTTCCCCACACTCCCCTCTCCCCATCCGCACTACCCCACACTCCCCTCTCCCCATCCCCTCTACCCACCCTCCCCTCTCCCCATCCGCTCTACCCCACACTCCCCTCTCCCCATCCCCTCTACCCCACAGTCCCCACTCCCCATTCCCTCTACCCCACACTCCCCTCTCCCCATCCGCTCTACCCCACACTCCCCTCTCCCCATCCCCTCTACCCCACACTCTCCATCCCCTCTACCCCACACTCCCCTCTCCCCATCCCCTCTAACCCACACTCCCCTCTCCCCATCCCCTCTAACCCACACTCTCCATCCCCTCTACCCCACACTCCCCTCTACTCATCCCTTCTACCCCACACTCCCCTCTCCCCATCACCTCTACCCCACACTCCCCACTCCCCATCCCCCTCTACCCCACACTCCCCTCTCCCCATCACCTCTACCCCACACTCCCCACTCCCCATCCCCCCTCTACCCCACACTCCCCTCTCCCCCCCACACTCCCCTCTCCCCATCCCCTCTACCCCACAGTCCCCTCTCCCCATCCCCTCTACCCCACAGTCCCCTCTCCCCATTCCCTCTACCCACCCTCCCCTCTCCACCCCACACTCCCCTCTACCCCACATTCCCCTCTCCCCATCCGCTCTACCACACACTCCCCTCTCCCCATCCCCTCTACCCTACACTCCCCTCTCCCCATCCCCTCTACCCCACACTCCCCTCTCCCCATCCCCTCTACCCCACACTCCCCTCTCCCCATCCGCTCTACCCCACACTCCCCTCTCCCCATCCCCTCTACCCCACACTCCCCTCGCCCCATCCCCTCTACGCCACACTCACCTCTCTCCATCCCCTCTACCCACCCTCCCCTCTCCCCATCCCCTCTACCCACCCTCCCCTCTCCCCATCCCCTCTACCCCACACTCTCCATCCCCTCTACCCCACACTCCCCTCTCCCCATCCCCTCTACCCCACACTCCCCTCTCCCCATCCGCTCTACCCCACACTCCCCTCTCCCCATCCCCTCTACCCCACACTCCCCATCCCCTCTACCCCACAGTCCCCTCTCCCCATTCCCTCTACCCACCCTCCCCTCTCCACCCCACACTCCCCTCTACCCCACATTCCCCTCTCCCCATCCGCTCTACCAC
>NW_027252668.1:1156640-1204140 GCF_044704955.1 Pristiophorus japonicus | reverse complement strand
TCGAGCCTGTTACACAGGAACAGGAGGAGGCCCATTCAGCCCCTCGAGCCTGTTACACAGGAACAGGAGGAGGCCCATTCAGCCTCTCGAGCCTGTTACACAGGAACAGGAGGAGGCCCATTCAGCCCCTCGAGCCTGTTACACAGGAACAGGAGGAGGCCCATTCAGCCCCTCGAGCCTGTTACACAGGAACAGGAGGAGGCCCATTCAGCCCCTCGAGCCTGTTACACAGGAACAGGAGGAGATCCATTCAGCCTCTCGAGCATGTTACACAGGAACAGGAGGAGGCCCATTCAGCCCCTCGAGCCTGTTGCACAGGAACAGGAGGAGGCCATTCAGCCCCTCGAGCCTGTTACACAGGAACAGGAGGAGGCCCATTCAGCCCCTCGAGCCTGTTGCACAGGAACAGGAGGAGGCCATTCAGCCCCTCGAACCTGTTACATTAGGAACAGGAGGAGGCCGTTCACTGTCGGAGGGGCAGTACTGAGCGAGGTGCCGTCTTCCAGATGAGACGTTAAACCAAGACCCCGTCTGCTCTCTCAGGTGGACATAAAAGATCCCAAGGTCACTATTGGAAGAAGAGCAGAGGGGAGTTCTCTCTGGTGTCCTGGGGCCAATGTTTATCCCTCAACCTACACTTAAAACCGATGATCTGGTCATTATATTGCTGTTTGTGGGAGCTTGCTGTGCGCAAATTGGCTGCTGCGTTTCCCACATTACAACAGTGACTACACTCCAACAGTACTTCATTGGCTGTGAAGCGTTTTGGGACGACTTGAGGTGGTGAAGGGCGCTATATAAATGCAAGTCTTTACTTTTCCAAAAAAAGGTAGATTTAACAACTTGCATTAATTTCCTTTAATGCTGTAAAATAATCCCAAGTTGTTTCACAGGAGCGAGAATCCGAGAAAAATCAGGAGATATGAGGACAGGTGACCAAAAGCTTGGTGAAAGAGAGGTTTTAAGGAGCATCTTAAAGGAGGAGAGAGAGAGAGACAGAGAATTTATTTTATTCATTCCTGGGATGTGGGCGTCGCTGGCAAGGCCGGCATTTATTGCCCATCCCTAATTGCCCTTGAGAAGATGGTGAGCCGCCTTCTTGAACCGCTGCAGTCCGTGTGGTGAAGGTGCTCCCACAGTGCTGTTAGGGAGGGTTCCAGGATTTCAACCCAGTGACGATGAAGGAATGGCCGATATAGTTCCAAGTCAGGATGGCGTGTGACTTGGAGGGGAACTTGGAGGTACGAACATACGACCAATAACGGACAGGTAAAGATCACCTGGTCCATCCAGCCTGTCCCACACAATCCCCATACCCTGTCCAGCTCTTACGACGTGGATTCCAACACCGACCTTCTTACGTTGCAGGTGCGCGCCCAGGAGCTGATGCTGGTGAGTTTTGCGGCGGTGGGCTACGATGAGACCAAGTACATCCATGTGTCACAGGCTACCAACCGCTTTCTGCAGGCCACAGTGAGTGATTCCTTCCCCGTACTGTGCCCTCCCCCCACCGAACCCCTCCCTGCGTCCATCGTCCCCCGCGCGCGGTGAGCACCGACTCCCGCCTCGATCGAGGCGTCCGAGCGGGAACGGCCCCGTGGGGCTAAAGGCAGGCGGACAACCTCTCACATCAATACAGCGACTTTAACGCTGTCAGAACCTCCCCAAGGAGCTTCGCAGGAATGTCTGACACCGAGCCACAGACAGAGATATTAGGGACAGGTGACCAAACGCTCGGTCAAAGAGGGAGGCTTTAAGGAGTGGCTTGAAGGAGGAGAGAGAGGCAGAGAGGTTCAGGAGGGAATTCCAGAGCTCAAGGCCCAGGCAGCTGAAGGCATGGCCGCCGATGATGGAGCGATGGAAATCGGGGGAATGTGAAAGAGGTTAGAATTGGAGGAGTTACAGAATCTCAGAGGGTTATTGAGGCTGGAGGAGGTTACAGAGATAGGGAGGGATGTCGGGGCTTGAGGAGGTTACAGAGATAGGGAGGGGTGTAGGGTCTGGAGGAGGTTACAGAGATGGGGAGGGGTGTAGCGGCTGGAGGAGGTTACAGAGATAGGGAGGGATGTCGGGGCTTGAGGAGGTTACAGAGATAGGGAGGGGTGTAGGGTCTGGAGGAGGTTACAGAGATGGGGAGGGGTGTAGCGGCTGGAGGAGGTTACAGAGATCGGGAGGGGTGTAGCGGCTGGAGGAGGTTACAGAGATAGGGAGGGATGTCGGGGCTGGAGGGGGTTACAGAGAAAGGGAGGGGTGTAAGGGCTGGAGGAGGTTACAGAGATAGGGAGGGGTGTAGGGGCTGGAGGAGGTTACAGAGATAGGGAGGGGTGTAGGGGCTGGAGGAGTTACAGAGATAGGGCGGGGTGTAGGGGCTGGAGGAGTTACAGAGATAGGGCGGGGTGTAGGGGCTGGAGGAGTTACAGAGATAGGGAGGGGTGTAGGGGCTGGAGGTGTTACAGAGATAGGGAGGGGTGTAGGGCTGGAGGAGGTTACAGCGATAGGGAGGGGTGTAGGGCTGGAGGAGGTTACAGAGATAGGGAGGGGTGTAGGGGCTGGAGGAGTTACAGAGATAGGGAGGGGTGTAGGGGCTGGAGGAGTTACAGAGATAGGGAGGGGTGTAGGGGCTGGAGGAGATTACAGAGATAGGGAGGGGTGTAGGGGCTGGAGGAGATTACAGAGATAGGGAGGGGTGTAGGGGCTGGAGGAGTTACAGAGATAGGGAGGGGTGTAGGGGCTGGAAGAGGTTACAGAGAAAAGGACGGGGCAATGATCATGGTGAGATTTGAAGACCAGGATGAGAATTTTATAATCGAGGTGTTGCCGGATTGGGAGCGAATGTAGGTCAGCGAGCACAGGGGGTGATGTGTGAACGGGGCTCAGGGCGAGTTCGGACACGGGGGGCAGCAAGCAGGAGATAAAGATAAACTGATGGTTACTGAGGATGGAAGCTGGGAGAGCATTGGGACAGTCGAGTCTGGGGGGGGAAATGGGGCAGGGGCTGAGGTGGTTACAGCAGCAGATGAGCTGAGGTGGGGCGGAGAATGGGCGATGCTCCGGGGAGTTGGGGAGTAGGTGGTCTTGGTGTACGGAGCAGAGACGGGCGGGTGGGGGTTGCGGAGGATGTGTGGGGTGGGAAGCCCAGTTCGGGAGACGTGAGGTTTAGATTTGCCGGGCAGGGAGATAGTCGTGTCCTCCTCTCCCCCCCTCGCTAATGTGACCTCTTTCTGTACCGTCTGCAGGTCAAGACAAGGGTTGAGATCGTGGAAGTGTTCAACCCGCTGCCGATTATCGTGGGCAGCACAATAGGTGGATTGGTCCTGCTGGCTATCGTGGCCGCTATCCTTTATAAGGTCAGTGGGCAAGACTTGGAGGCAGTGAGGGTGGGAGCTGGGCAGACTGACTACAGCGCCTCCTTCAGGCATGGAGGAGTTACTGCAGCAACGCCTTCAGCCTGGGAGGAGTTACTGCAGCAACGCCTTCAGGCATGGAGGAGTTACTGCAGCACCTCCTTCAGGCATGGAGGAGTTACTGCAGCAACGCCTTCAGCCTGGGAGGAGTTACTGCAGCAACGCCTTCAGCCTGGGAGGAGTTACTGCAGCACCTCCTTCAGGCATGGAGGTGTTACTGCAGCGCCTCCTTCAGGCATGGAGGAGTTACTGCAGCACCTCCTTCAGGCATGGAGGTGTTACTGCAGCACCTCCTTCAGGCATGGAGGTGTTACTGCAGCGCCTCCTTCAGGCATGGAGGAGTTACTGCAGCACCTCCTTCAGGCATGGCGGAGTTACTGCAGCGCCACCTTCAGGCATGGAGGTGTTACTGCAGCACCTCCTTCAGGCATGGAGGAGTTACTGCAGCGCCACCTTCAGCCTGGGAGAAGTTACTGCAGCGCCTCCTTCAGGCTGGGAGGAGTTACTGCAGCACCTCCTTCAGGCTGGGAGGAGTTACTGCAGCACCTCCTTCAGGCTGGGAGGAGTTACTGCAGCGCCGCCTTCAGGCTGGGAGGAGTTACTGCAGCGCCACCTTCAGGCTGGGAGGAGTTACTGCAGCGCCACCTTCAGGCTGGCAGGTGTTACTGCAGCGCCACCTTCAGGCTGGCAGGTGTTACTGCAGCGCCACCTTCAGGCTGGGAGGAGTTACTGCAGCACCTCCTTCAGCCTGGGAGAAGTTACTGCAGCACCTGCTTCAGCCTGGGAGGAGTTACTGCAGCACCTCCTTCAGGCTGGGAGGAGTTACTGCAGCGCCACCTTCAGGCTGGGAGGAGTTACTGCAGCGCCACCTTCAGGCTGGGAGGAGTTACTGCAGCGCCACCTTCAGGCTGGGAGGAGTTACTGCAGCACCTCCTTCAGCCTGGGAGGAGTTACTGCAGCACCTCCTTCAGCCTGGGAGGAGTTACTGCAGCACCTCCTTCAGGCTGGGAGGAGTTACTGCAGCACCTCCTTCAGGCTGGGAGGAGTTACTGCAGCGCCTCCTTCAGCCTGGGAGGAGTTACTGCAGCGCCTCCTTCAGCCTGGGAGGAGTTACTACAGTGCCTCCTTCAGGCTGGGAGGAGTTACTGCAGCGCCTCCTTCAGCCTGGGAGGAGTTACTACATGTGCCGCCTTCAGGCTGGGAGGAAATATAGAAAATAGGTGCAGGAGTAGGCCATTCGGCCCTTTGAGCCTGCACCACTATTCAATATGATCATGGCTGATCATTCCCTCAGTACCCCTTTCCTGCTTTCTCTCCATACCCCTTGATCCCTTTAGCCGTAAGAGGCACATCTAACTCGCTTTTGAATATATCTAACGAACTGGCCTAAACAACTTTCTGTGGTAGAGAATTCCACAGGTTCACCACTCTCTGGGTGAAGAAGTTTCTCCTCATCTCGGTCCTCAATGGCTTACCCCTTATCCTGGACTTCCCCAACATTGGGAACATTCTTCCCGCATCTAACCTGTCCCGCCCCGTCAGAATTTTATATGTTTCTATGAGATTCTCTCTCATTCTTCTAAATTCCATTGAATATAAGCCTAGTCGACCCAGTCTCTCTTCATTTGTCAGTCCAGCCATCCCGGGAATCAGTCTGGTGAACCTTCGCTGCACTCCCTCAATAGCAAGAATGTCCTTCCTCAGATTAGGAGACCAAAACTGAACACAATACTCCAGGTGTGGCCTCACCAAGGCCCTCTACAACTGCAGTAAGACCTCCCTGCTCCTATACTCAAATCCTCTCGCTATGAAGGCCAACATACCATTTGCTTTCTTAACCGCCTGCTGTACCTGCATGCCAACTTTCAATGACTGATGTACCATGACACCCAGGTCTCGTTGCACCTCCCCTTTTACTAGTCTGTCACCATTCAGATAATATTCTGCTTTCTTGTTTTTCCACCAAAGTGGATAACCTCACATTTATCTACATTATATCTGCCATGTATTTGCCCACTCACCTAACCTGTCCAAGTCACCCTGCAGCCTCATAGCATCCTCCTCACAGCTCACACTGCCACCCAGCTTAGTATCATCTGCAAACTTGGAGATATTACATTCAATTACTTTGTCTAAATCATTAATGTATATTGTAAATAGCTGGGGCCCCAGCACTGAACCTTGCGATACCCCACTAGTCACTGTCTGCCATTCTGAAAAGGACCCGTTTATTCCTACTCTTTGCTTCCTGTCTGCCAATCAGTTCTCTATCCATGTCAGTACAAACCCCCAATACCATGTGCTTTAATTTTGCACACTAATCTCTTGTGTGGGACCTTGTCAAAAGTCCTTTGAAAGTCGAAATACACCACATTCACTGTCTCCCCCTTGTCCACTCTACTCGTTACATCCTCAAAAAATTCTAGAAGATTTGTCAAGCATGATTTCTCTTTCATAAATCCATGCTGACTTGGACTGATCCTGTCACTGCTTTCCAAATGCGCTGCTATTACATCTTTAATAATTGATTCCAACATTTCCCCCACCACCGATGTCAGGCTAACCGGTCTATAATTCCCTGTTTATTCTCTCCCTCCTTTTTTTTAAAGTGGGGTGACATTAGCTACCCTCCAGTCCATAGGAACTGATCCAGAGTCTACAGAATGTTGGAAAATGACCACCAATGCATCCACTATTTCGAGGGCCACTTCCTTAAGTACTCTGGGATGCAGACTGTCAGGCCCTGGGGATTTATCGGCCTTCAATCCCATCAATTTTCCTCACAATTTGCTGACTAATAAGGATTTCCTTCAGTTCCTGCTTCTCGCTAGACCCTCGGTCCCCTGCTGTTTCTGGAAGGTCATTTGTGTCTTCCTTAGTGAAGACAGAACCAAAGTATTTGTTCAATTGGTCTGCCATTTCTTTGTTCTCCATTATAAATTTGCCTGATTCTGACTGTAAGGGATCCACATTTGTCTTCACCAATCTTTTTCTCTTCACGTATCTGTAGAAGCTTTTGCAGTCAGTTTTTATGTTCTCTGCAAGCTTACTCTCATATTCTATTTTCCCCCTCCTAATTAAACCCTTTGTCCTCCTCTGCTGTATTACAAATTTCTCCCAGTCCTCAGGTTTGCTGCTTTTTCTGGCTAATTTATATGCCTCTTCCTTGGATTTAACACTATCCTTAATTTCCCTTGTTAGCCACGGTTGAGCCACCTTCCGCGTTTTATTTTTACGCCAGACAGGGATGTACAATTGCTGAAGTTCATCCATGTGATCTTTAAATGTCTGCTAGTGCCTATCCACCATCAACCCTTTAAGTATCATTTGTTAGTCTATCCTAGCCAATTCACGTCTCATACTGTCGAAATTACCTTTCTTTAAGTTCAGGACTCTAGTCTCTGAATTAACTGTGTCACTCTTCATCTTAATAAAGAATTCGACAATATTATGGTCACTCTTCCCCAAGGGCCCTCGCACAACGAGATTGATAATTAATCCTCTCTCATTACACAACACCCAGTCTAGGATGGCCAGCTCTCTAGTTGGTTCCTCGACATATTGGTCTAGAAAGCCATCCCTTATACACTCCAGGAAATCCTCCTCCACCGTATTGCTACCAGTTTGGTTACCCCAATCTATATGTAGAATAAAGTCACCCATGATAACTGCTGTACCTTTATTGCATGCAACCCTAATTTCCTGTTTGATACTATCCCCAACCTCACTATTACTGCAACGCCTCCTTCAGGTTTGGAGGAGTTCCTGCATTGTCTCCAACAGGCTGAGAAGTGTTATTGCAGTGCCTCGCTCAGTCTTGGAGGAACTACTGCAGCGCCTCCCCCAGGCTGGGAGGGGTTACTGCAGCACCTCCCCCAGGCTTGGAGGGGTTACTGCAGCGCCTCCTCCAGGCTGGGTGGGGTTACTACAGCGCCTCCTCCAGGCTGGGTGGGGTTACTGCAGCGCCTCCCCCAGGCTTGGAGGGGTTACTGCAGCGCCTCCTCCAGACTGGGTGAGGTTACTGTAGTGCCTCCTCCAGGCTGGGTGGGGTTACTGCAGCACCTCCTCCAGGCTGGGTGGGGTTACTGCAGCGCCTCCCCCAGGCTGGGAGAAGTTACTGTAGTGCCATCCTCAGGCTGGGAGGAATTACTGCAGCGCCCCCGTGAGGCGGGGAGGATTTACTGCAGCGCCCCCGTGAAGTGGGCAGGAGTTACTGCAGCGCCCCCGTGAGGCGGGGAGGAGTTGCTGCAGCACCCCCGTGAGGTGGGCAGGAGTTACTGCAGCACCCCGTGATGTGGGCAGGAGTTACTGCAGCGCCCCGTGAGGTGGGCAGGAGTTACTGCAGCACCCCGTGAAGTGGGCAGGAGTTACTGCAGCACCCCGTGAGGTGGGCAGGAGTTACTGCAGCACCCCGTGAGGTGGGCAGGAGTTACTGCAGCACCCCGTGAGGTGGGCAGGAGTTACTGCAGCGCCCCCGTGAGGTGGGGAGGAGTTACTGCAGCACCCCGTGAGGTGGGCAGGAGTTACTGCAGCGCCCCCGTGAGGTGGGCAGGAGTTACTGCAGCGCCCCCGTGAGGTGGGCAGGAGTTACTGCAGCACTCCGTGAGGTGGGGAGGAGTTACTGCAGCACCCCCGTGAGGTGGGCAGGAGTTACTGCAGGACCCCGTGAGGTGGGCAGGAGTTACTGCAGCACCCCGTGAGGTGGGCAGGAGTTACTGCAGCGCCCCCGTGAGGTGGGCAGGAGTTACTGCAGCGCCCCCGTGAGGTGGGCAGGAGTTACTGCAGCGTCCCCGTGAGGTGGGCAGGAGTTACTGCAGCGCCCCCGTGAGGTGGGCAAGAGTTACTGCAGCACTCCGTGAGGTGGGCAGGAGTTACTGCAGCACTCCGTGAGGTGGGCAGGAGTTACTGCAGCGCCCCCGTGAGGTGCGCAGGAGTTACTGCAGCACTCCGTGAGGTGGGCACGAGTTACTGCAGCACCCCGTGATGTGGGGAGGATTTACTGCAGCGCCCCCGTGAAGTGGGCAGGAGTTACTGCAGCGTCCCCGTGAAGTGGGCAGGAGTTACTGCAGCACCCCGTGAGGTGGGCAGGAGTTACTGCAGCACCCCGTGAGGTGGGCAGGAGTTACTGCAGCGCCCCCGTGAGGTGGGCAGGAGTTACTGCAGCGCCCCCGTGAGGTGGGCAGGAGTTACTGCAGCGCCCCCGTGAGGTGGGCAGGAGTTACTGCAGCGCCCCCGTGAGGTGGGCAGGAGTTACTGCAGTGCCCCCGTGAGGTGGGCAGGAGTTACTGCAGCGCCCCTGTGAGGTGGGCAGGAGTTACTGCAGCGCCCCCATGAGGTGGGCAGGAGTTACTGCAGCACTCCGTGATGTGGGGAGGAGTTACTGCAGCGCCCCCGTGAAGTGGGCAGGAGTTACTGCAGCACCCCGTGAGGTGGGGAGGAGTTACTGCAGCACCCCGTGATGTGGGGAGGATTTACTGCAGCGCCCCCGTGAAGTGGGCAGGAGTTACTGCAGCACCCCGTGAGGTGGGGAGGAGTTACTGCAGCGCCCCTGTGAGGTGGGCAGGAGTTACTGCAGCGCCCCCGTGAGGTGGGCAGGAGTTACTGCAGCGCCCCCGTGAGGTGGGCAGGAGTTACTGCAGCGCCCCCGTGAGGTGGGCAGGAGTTACTGCAGCGCCCCTGTGAGGTGGGGAGGATTTATTGCAGTGCCGTGATAGGGATCTGACTCATTCTCCCGCCTTCTTACACCATGTTTTTCCCCCCTCTCCCTCCCACAGGTCGGTTTTTTTAAGCGAGGCTACAAGGACAAGCTGGAAGAGGCTGGCGAGGAGACAGAAGCCAGTGGGAGCCCCCCCGAGCCTTCTGCGCCCGATGCCTCCAACGAATAACGGCCGGTGGGACAGTGGGGGAGGGGAGGGGAGGGGGCGTGGACGGCAAACCCCGGAGAGATCGAACTGCGGCAGAGAGAGTCGAAACCAACAAACGGGACGGCAGTATAAACACAAGGACCGATCGGACCGATGGTCGAGGAGCTCCGGGAGCTAATGGCGATACGTTGATAAGGGGGGAAGACAATGTCGCTCTCTCTCGTTCTCTCTGCTTTCCCCCGTCCTGCTTCTCGGCCCCCGAATCAGAACTCCCGCCCAGCCCCTCCGACAGTGCAGCGCTCTCTCAGTACTGCCCCTCCGACAGTGCAGCACACCCTCAGTACTGCCCCTCCGACAGTGCAGCACTCCCTCAGTACTGCCCCTCCGACAGTGCAGCACTCCCTCAGTACTGCCCCTCCGACAGTGCAGCGCTCTCTCAGTACTGCCCTTCCACCAGTGCGGCTCTCCCTCAGTACTGCCCCTCCGACAGTGCGGTGCTCCCTCAGTACTGCCCCTCCGACAGTGCAGTGCTACCTCAGTACTGCCCCTCCGACAGTGCAGCACTCCCTCAGTACTGCCCCTCCGACAGTGCAGCGCTCCCTTAGTACTGCCCCTCCGACAGTGAGCACTCCCTCAGTACTGCCCCTCCGACAGTGCGGCACTCCCTCAGTACTGCCCCTCCGACAGTGCGGCTCTCCCTCAGTACTGCCCCTCCAACAATGCAGTGCTCCCTCAGTACTGCCCCTCTGACATTGCAGCACTCCCTCAGTACTGCCCCTCCGACAGTGCGGCACTCCCTCAGTACTGCCCCTCCGACAATGCAGCACTCCCTCAGTACTGCCCCTCTGACATTGCAGCACTCCCTCAGTACTGCCCCTCCGACAGTGCGGCTCTCCCTCAGTACTGCCCCTCCAACAATGCAGTGCTCCCTCAGTACTGCCCCTCTGACATTGCAGCACTCCCTCAGTACTGCCCCTCCGACAGTGCGGCACTCCCTCAGTACTGCCCCTCCGACAGTGCGGCACTCCCTCAGTACTGCCCCTCCGACATTGCAGCACTCCCTCAGTACTGCCCCTCCGACAGTGCGGCACTCCCTCAGTACTGCCCCTCCGACAGTGCGGCTCTCCATCAGTACTGCCCCTCCGACAGTGCAGCACTCCCTCAGTACTGCCCGTCCGACAGTGCGGCACTCCCTCAGTACTGCCCCTCCGACAGTGCAGCACTCCCTCAGTACTGCCCCTCCGACAGTGCAGCACTCCCTCAGCACTGTCACTGGGGGACTTCCCCCCCCCCGCCCCCTCCCCCCATCCTCAGTCCACTCACTGAATGACCGAAGGTCAGTGAATCCACATTCCCCAGTTTATTGGGTGACATATTTCATTTATAAATCCCTCCATGGCCCTCGCCCCCTCCCTATCTCTGTAATCTCCTCCAGCCCCACAACCCCCCGAGATATCTGCACTCCTCTAATTCTGCCCTCCTGACCATCCCTGATTATAATCGCTCCACCATCGGTGGCCGTGCCTTCTGTTGCCTGGGCCCCAAGCTCTGGAACTCCCTCCCTAAACCTCTCCGCCTCTCTACCTCTCTTTCCTCCTTCAAGACGCTCCTTAAAACCGACCTCTTTGACCAAGCTTTTGATCTAATTTCTCCTTATGCATCTCGGTGTTAAATTTTTTATCTCATAATACTCCTGTGAAGCGCCCTGGGATGTTTCACTACGTTAAAGGCGCTATATAAATACAAGTTGTTGGTATTGAATAATTAACTGTAAGTTTATTCCCCTGCATTCCAATTAACATATCCAACGTAAGGATCGATGGAAGCTTTATTTCCCTGTGTTTGAGTGATGTATTTTTTTTATTATTCGTTCCTGGGATGTGGGTGTCGCTGGCAAGGCCGGCATTTATTGCCCATCCCTAATTGCCCCTTGAGAAGGTGGTGGTGAGCCGCCTTCTTGACCCGCTGCAGTCCGTGTGGTGAAGGTGCTCCCACAGTGCTGTCAGGGAGGGAGTTCCAGGATTTTGACCCAGCGACGATGAAGGACCGACGATATATTTCCACGTCAGGATGGTGTGTGACTCAGAGCGGAACGTGGAGGCGATGATGTTCCCATGTACCTGCTGCCCTTGTCCTTCTAGGCGGTAGAGGTCACGGGTTTGGGATATATATATGTTGATTTTTATGTTCCATTTCATGATCGATTATTGTTTCCCTGTGTGTTAGTTATCAAATCCAAGGTAACAAATAAAATGTATTTCTCAGTGTACTGCTTATCATGTTATCGAATCACAAAATGGTCACAGCACAGAAGGAGGCCATTCGGCCCATCGAGCCCGTGCCAGCTCTCTGCAAGAGCATTTCAGCCCGTCCCACTCCCCCGACCTTTCCCCGTAGCCCTGCAATTTTTTTTCCTTCAGCTACTTATCCAATTCCCTTTTAAAAGCAACCACCACCCTCTCGGGCAGTATGTTCCAGATCCTAACCACTCCTTGCGTAAAAAAGCTTTTCCTCGTATCGTCTTTGGTTCTTAAATCTGAGCCTTCTCGTTCTCTGGAGCTGAGGTCGATGATCAGCTGTGATCTTATTGAACGGCAGAGCAGGTTCGAGGGGCCGTAGTGTCTACTCCTGCTCTTACGTCTTATCTTCTCTCTCTCTCTCTCTCTCCCACTGTCTGTCTCGCAATCTCTCTCTCGCTGCCTCTGGCTCTCTTTCTGTCTCTCTCTCTCTCTCTCTCTCTCTCTCTCCCACTGTCTGTCTCGCAATCTCTCTCTCGCTGCCTCTGGCTCTCTTTCTGTCTCTCTCTCTCTTTCTCTCTCTCTCTCTCTCTCTCTCTCCCACTGTCTGTCTCGCAATCTCTCTCTCGCTGCCTCTGGCTCTCTTTCTGTCTCTCTCTCTCGCTCTCTCTCTCTCTCTCTCTCTCTCTCTCTCCCACTGTCTGTCTCGCAATCTCTCTCTCGCTGCCTCTGGCTCTCTTTCTGTCTCTCTCTCTCTCTCTCTCTCTCCCACTGTCTGTCTCGCAATCTCTCTCTCGCTGCCTCTTGCTCTCTTTCTGTCTCCCTCTCTCTCTTTCTGTCTCCCCCTCTCTCTTGTCTCCCTCTCTCTCTATCTCCCTCTCTCTGTCTGTGTTTCTCCCTCTCTCTCTGTTTCATTCTATCATGCAGTGTCCCCTGCTGGCAGAAAGATAGGAACAGGATGAGGCCATTCAGCCCCGCGAGCCTGTTACACTGGAATTGGAGGCCCATTCAGCCCCGCGAGCCTGTTACACTGGAATTGGAGTGTTATGTATGAAGAGTCTGACTGGATACTGTGAGCTCAAAGTAAAGTGTGACCGTAGTCCTTTATTGCAGGTCTTCAGAGTGCCTCTCCAACCTGTAAGGCCTCCTTAAAAACCTGTGCTCCCAAGAGATTAGGGAACCCTTGACTCTCCAGGGGATGAGCCCTCTGGTGGCTGTACAGAGTAACTACAAGTTTACATGTATACCCTCCTCCCCCTCACCACCACTAAAGTCAATAGTGTAACTATTTACAAAGTGAGTCGATCTGGGGCCCTTCTTGCCCTGATTAATCGTCTCGGGGCAAATACTGGTATTGCTGAGTCCCTCACTGGGCTGCTGTGCAGCTGGCCTTGCTGGGCTGCCTGGTGTGGTGAGTTCTGCTGGGCTGCCTTGGATGATGGGTTCTGCTTCGTGGCCAACCGTGGTGTCGGTTGCCACTGGTGTGATGTTGGGGGATCAAAAAAGGTAGGGTCCAAAGTGGGTTGCTCAGGATAGTCTGTGAATCTGAGTTTGATTTGGTGCAAGTGTTTCCGGTGAATGAGTCCATTTGACAGTTTGACCCGAAACACCCTGCTCCCCTCTTTGGCCATGACAGTGCCGGGAAGCCACTTGGGACTTTGTCCATAATTCAATACAAATACAGGATCATTGATTTCAATCTCGCATGACACATTTGCGCTATCATGGTATGCACTTTGTTGAAGCCGTCTGCTCTCTACCTGTTCATGTCGATCAGGGTGAACTAACGAGAGCCTTGTCTTAAGTGCCCTTTTCATGAGCAGTTCAGCAGGTGGGATCTCAGTGAGTGAGTGGGGTCTCGTGCGGTAGCTAAGCAGGACTCGGGATAGGCGAGTCTGCAGTGAGCCTTCAGTTACCCTCTTCAAGCCTTGCTTGATGGTTTGCACTGCTCTCTCTGCCTGATCATTGGACACTGGTTTAAACGGGGCAAATGTGACATGTTTGATCCCGTTGCGGGTCATGAATTCTTTGAACTCAGCACTGGTAAAACATGGCCCGTTGTTGCTCACCAGGACATTGGGCAGGCTGTGCGTGGCAAACATGGCCCGCAGGCTTTCAGTGGTGACAGCAGACGTGCTTGCCGACATTATCTCACATTCAATCCTTTTGGAGTACGCATCTACAACCACAAGGAACATTTTACCCAAGAACGGGCCTGCATAGTCGACATGGACCCTAGATCACGGTTAGGAGGACCAAGTCCATAAACTTAGTGGCGCCTTCCTGGGTACATTGCTTAGCTGCGAGCATGTGTTGAATCTGTGCACGCAGGACACTAACTCTGCATCGATACCGGGCCACCACACATGGGATCTGGCTATCGCTTTCACAATGCCTGGGTGGGTACTGTGGAGGTCATTGATGAAGGTCTCTGCCCTTCTTGGGAACCACTACCCGATTACCCCACTGAAGGCAGTCTGCCTGTATAGACATTTCATCTTTGTGCCGCTGGAACGGCTTTATCTCTTCCTGCATTTCCACTGGGACACTGGAGCAGCTCCCGTGAAGCACACAGTTTTTAACTAGGGACAGTAAGGGGTCCTGGCTTGTCCAGGTTTTGATCTGCCGGGCCGTGACGGGTGATTGCTCACTCTCAAATGCTTCCATAACCATGACTAAATCTGCGGGCTGCGCCATTTCCACCCCCAGGGTGGGCAATGGCAGCCGACAGAGCATCGGCGCAGTTTTCTGTGACTGGCCTGTGGCAGATAGCATAGTTGTATGCAGACAACGTGAGCGCCCATCTCTGGATGCGGGCCGATGTATTAGTGTTTATCCCTTTACTCTCGGAAAACAGGGATATGAGTGGCTTATGGTCCAGTTCCAATTCAAATTTTAGCCCAAACAGATATTGATGCATTTTCTTTAGCTCATAGACACACGCTAACGCTTCTTTCTCAATCAGCCTTAGACAGACTCCTGGATGCATAAGCAACCGGTTGAAATTTCCCAAAATCATTAGCTTGTTGCAATACACACCCGACGCCATATGATGACGCATCACATGCTCGTACCAAACGTTTACATGGATCATACAACACAAGCAATTTGTTTGAGCATAACAATTTTCTCGCTTTTACAAAGGCATTTTCTTGGCTTTTGCCCAATATCCATTCATCCCTTTTACGCAGTAAGACATGCAGTGGTTCTAACAGTGTGCTGAGACCCGGTAAGAAGTTACCAAAGTATTCAGGAGTCCTAGAAACAACCGCAGCTCCGTCACGTTCTGTGGCCTCAGTGCGTTCTCGATTGCCTCCGTCTTCGAATCGGTGGGCCTGATGCCGTCCGCCGCGATCCTCCTCCCCAGGGACTCCGCTTCAGGCACCAGGAAATCGCACTTCGAGCATTTTAACCTGAGCCCCACGCGATTGAGTCGACTGAGAACCTCCTCCAGGTTCTGCAGGTGCTCGACTGTGTTCCGACCTGTAACCAAGATGTCGTCCTGGAAGACCACCATAGGCGGGACCGACTTCAGTAAGCTTTCCATGTTTCTCTGGAATATCGCCGCCGCTGATCGAATTCCAAACGGGCATCTGTTATAAATGAAGAGAACTTTGTGTGTGTTGATGCAGGTGAGGCCCTTCGAGGATTCCTCCAGCTCCTGCGTCATGTAGGCCGAAGTCAAGTCCAGCTTCGTGAATGTCTTTCCTCCCACCAGCATTGCAAAGAGGTCGTCGGCCTTTTGTAGTGGGTATTGGTCCTGCAGGGAGAAACGATTGATAGAATCTGTGGTGATTACAAAGTAACTGATGGTGCCGTCTCCCTTGAGGACTGGGATGATCGGGCTGGCCCACTCGTTGAATTCGATCGGCGAAATGATGCCCTCTCTTTGCAGCTGGTCTAGCTCGATCTCTACCCTTTCTCTCATCATGTACTGTACTGCTCTTGCCTTGTGATGAATGGGTCGCGCCCCTGGAATTAGGTGGATCTGCACTTTTGCTCCTTGGAACTTCCCAATGCCTGGTTCGAGCAGCGAGGGGAATTTGTTTAAGACCTGGGCACACAAAGTGTCGTCAGCGGGCGATAGTGCTCAGACATCGTCCCAGCTCCAGCGTATCTTTCCCAGCCAGCAGTGTGGGACCATCGCCCGGTACCACCCAGAGTGGTAGCTTGTGCACTGCTCCATCATAGGAGACCTTTATAGTAGCACTGCCGATTACAGGAATCAGTTCCTTTGTATAAGTTCTTAGTTTCATGCGAATTGGAGTTAAGACTGGCCTTGAGGCCTTGCTGCACCACAATTTTTCAAAAGTCTTTTTGCCCATGATGGACTGGCTCGTGTCCAGCTCCATTGACACCGGGAGTCCATTTAGTTCATCATTCAGCATTATCGGGGGACACTTTATGGTAAATGTGTGCACCCCATGTACCTCTGCCTCCTCGGTCTGAGGCTCTGGTTCATCGAGATCCGCCGTGGATCTGTCCTCCTCTGCAACATGGTGGTTTGCAGGATTAACAGGATTTGCAGCTCGCCTGCACAATCATTGGAGGTGTCCCATTGTTCCACAGCCCTTGCAAACATACCCTTTGAAGTGGCATGAATGGAAACGATGATCACCCCCGCAGCGCCAACAAGGCGTTAATGGCCTTGCATTCATCACCCTTGATGGTGGACTCAGACATCTGCAGACGTGCAGCTGCAGGCATGTGGGGCCTGCCCTGTACGTTGCGATTTGAAAACAACATCACTTTGTTCACAGTACTTGTAGCAGCACTTGTGTGCTGAGAGATTTGCTTCGTATTGTCACTGGTGGCAATGAACGCCTGGGCTATCGCTATGGGCTTACTCAAGGTTGGGGTCTCTACAGTCAAAGGTTTGCGAAGTATGGTTTCATGGCCAGTGCCAAGTACGAAAAAGTCGCAATGTCCTGCAAGGCGTCTTAGCTCGGCGACATAACTCGCCACTTCCTGGCCTTCAGGCCTTTTGTAGGTGTAGAACCAGTACCTCGCCATCAGAACGCTTTCCTTTGGGTTCAAATACTCCCTGACCAGTGTGCACAAACTACCGTACGATTTCTCCATGGGTTTCGCTGGAGTGAACAGATTCTTCATGAGGCCATATGTTGGTGCCCCGCAGGCGGTGAGGAGAATCGCCCTTCGTTTGGCAGCGTTCGCTGCTCCTTCCAGCTCGTTGGCCACGAAGTATTGGTCGAGTCGCTCCACAAAGGTTTCCTAATCATCTCCCTCTGAGAATTTCTCCAGGATGCCCATTGTTCTCTGCATCATTGGGTTCACTATCTGTATCTCGTCGCCAGTTGTTAAGTATGAAAAAAGAGTCTGACTGGATACTGTGAGCTCAAAGTAAAGTGTGACCGTAGTCTTTTATTGCAGGTCTCCAGAGTGCTCCAACCTGTGAGGCCTCCTTAAATACCTGTGCTCCCAAGGGGATGAGCCCTCTGGTGGCTGTACAGAGAATATACAAGTTTACATATATAACAAGGAGGAGGCCCATTCAGCCCCTCGAGACTGCGACATTAGGAACAGGAGAAGGCCCATTCAGTCCCTCGAGACTGTTACATTAGGAACAGGAGCAGGCAATTCAGCCCCTCGAGCCTGTTAACAGGGACAGGAGGAGACCATTCAGCCCCTTGAGCCTGTTATACTGGAATAGGAGGAGGCCCATTCAGCCCCTCGAGCCTGTTACACGGGAACAGGAGGAGGCCCATTCAGCCCCTCGAGCCTGTTACACGGGAACAGGAGGAGGTCCATTCAGCCCCTCGCGCCTGTTACACAGTTACATGTTTTACTGAGATCACCTCTCATTCTTCTAAATTTTAGAGAATATAGAAACATAGAAAATAGGTGCAGGAGTAAGCCATTCGGCCCTTCGAGCCTGCACCACCATTCAATATGATCATGGCTGATCATGCAACTTCAGTACCCCATTCCTGCTTTCTCTCCATACCCCTTGATCCCTTTAGCTGTAAGGGCCACATCTAACTCCCTCTTGAATATATCCAATGAACTGGCCTCAACAACTCTCTGTGGTAGAGAATTCCACAGGTTCACTGTGGAAGAAAGAATCTATGAACACCTGGCTTAATTTAGAGGGAAGGGTTAAATTCTGTTTTTTGCTATGCTTAAAGAAATAATAAGACTAGAAAAATAGCCACGCTTTTTAGCCTTGAAACTTAGAGATGCAATTAGGTGACCATCTGGTATTAAAAGGGAGTCTCCTTTTGCCTTTGCTTATCAGACTGTGAACAGAGAGAAACTATGCAAGGACAGATAGAGTGTGTACCTCCCGAGACGACCTTTGTACTCGCAGGACTAATGAATAAGATTCTTTTTCTATTTCTGTATTCAATTTCTGTATAAAGATAAGTGCAATTTGCTTGTACGAGAGAGTTTTGCCTTGGTACGGTCCAAGCAGGCTCTCCGAGATATATCTTGCTTTTTAAAATAAATTCTCTCGAAGTGCACTTCTGAAAGTCTCCGCCTGAGTTAATTTAAGCTAAATATTTCCTCGACATTCACAATTCTCTAAGTGAAGAAGTTTCTCCTCATCTCGGTCCTAAATGGCCTACCCCTTATCCTTAGACTGTGATCCCTGGTTCTGGACTTCCCCAACATTGGGAACATTCTTCCTGCATCTAACCTGTCCAATCCCATCAGAATTTCATGTTTCTATGAGGTCCCCTCTCATTCTTCTAAATTCCAGTGAATATAAGCCTAGTCGATCCAGTCTTCATAGGTCAGTCCTGCCATCCCGGGAATCAGTCTGGTGAACCTTCGTTGCACTCCCTCAATAGCAAGAATCCTCAGATTAGGAGACCAAAACCGAACACAATATTCAAGGTGTGGCCTCACCAAGGCCCTGTACAACTGCAGTAACACCTCCCTGCTCCTATACTCAAATCCTCTCGCTATGAAGGCCAACATGCCATTTGCCTTCTTCACCACCTGCTGTACCTGCATGCCAACCTTCAATGACTGATGTACCATGACACCCAGGTCTCGTTGCACCTCCCCTTTTCATAATCTGTCACCATTCAGATAATATTCTGCCTTCCTGTTTTTACCACCAAAGTGGATAACCTCACATTTATCCACATTATACCGCATCTGTCATGCATTTGCTCACTCACCTAACCTGTCCAAGTCACCCTGCAGCCTCTTAGCATCCTCCTCACAGCTCACACTGCCACCCAGCTTAGTGTCATCTGCAAACTTGGAGATATTACATTCAATTCCTTCGTCTAAATCATTAATGTATATTGTAAATAGCTGGGGTCCCAGCACTGAACCTTGCGGTACCCCACTAGTCACTGTCTGCCATTCTGAAAAGAACCCGATTATTCCTACTCTTTGCTTCCTGTCTGCCGACCAGTTCTCTATCCATGTCAATACATTACCTCCAATACCATGTGCTTTAATTTTGCACATCTCTTGTGTGGGACCTTGTCAAAAGACTTTTGAAAGTCCAAATACACCACATCCACTGGTTCTCCCTTGTCCACTCTACTAGTTACATCCTCAAAAAATTATGGAAGATTTGTCAAGCATGATATAGGCCTAGTCTGCTCAATCTCTCCTCATAGGACAATCCCCCCATCCCAAGAATCAGTCTGATTCTGGGACTTTGACCCAGCGATGATGAAGGAACGGCCGGTATATTTCCAAGTCGGGATGGTGTGTGACTGGGAGGGGAACGTGGAGGGGGTGGTGTTCCCATGCGCCTGCTGCCCTTGTCCTCTAGGCGGTAGAAGTCGTGAGATTGGGTATATATATGTTGATTTATATGTTCCAGTTCACGATCAATTATTGTTTCCCTGTGTGTTAGTTATCAAATACAAGGTAACAAATTAAATGTATTTCTCAGTGTACTGCATATCATGTCTAAATTGGCCAGGGTATAAATAGTTATCGAATCACAGAATGGTCACAGCACAGGAGGCCATTCGGCCCCTGAGCCCATGCCGACTCTCTGCAAGAGCACTTCAGCTACTTCCACCCGCCACCCTGCTCAGTTTCTTTCCTTCAGGCACTTATTCAGTTCCCCTTTTGAAAGCCACCATTGAGTATGTCTCCACCACCCTCTCAGGCAGTGTGTTCCAAATCCAACTATTTGCTGTGTAAAAAAGGTTTTCCTCGTGTTACCTTTGGTTCTTCTGACAATTGCCATAAATCCGTGTCTTCTGGTTCTCGGGAAGGTGGAGTTGAGGTCGAAGATCAGCCGTGATCTTATTGAATGGCGGAGCAGGCTTGAGGGGCTGTATGGCCTACTCCTGCTGCTAATTTTCTATCTCTGTCTCTCTCGTTCTGTCTCTCTCCGTCTCTCCCTCTGTCTCTCCTTCACTTTCTGCCTCTCTCTCTTTGTCTCCCTCTCTCTCTTTGTCTCGTTCTATCACTCCTGATCAGCAGTGTCTCCTAATGTACTAGCTGAAAGATAGGAACAGGAGGAGGCCCATTCAGCCCCTCGAGTCTGTTACACAGGAACAGGAGGAGACCATTCAGCCCCTCGAGCCTGTTACACAGGAACAGGAGGAGGTCCATTCAGCCCCTCGAGTCTGTTACACAGGAACAGGAGGAGACCATTCAGCCCCTCGAGCCTGTTACACAGGAACAGGAGGAGGCCCATTCAGCCCCTCGAGCCTGTTACACAGGAACAGGAGGAGGCCCATTCAGCCCCTCGAGCCTGTTACACAGGAACAGGAGGAGGCCCATTCAGCCCCTCGAGCCTGTTACACAGAAACAGGAGGAGGCCATTCAGCCCCTCGAGCCTGTTACACAGGAACAGGAGGAGGCCCATTCAGCCCCTCGAGCCTGTTACACAGGAACAGGAGGAGGCCCATTCAGCCCCTCGAGCCTGTTACACAGGAACAGGAGGAGGCCCATTCAGCCCCTCGAGCCTGTTACACAGGAACAGGAGGAGGTCCATTCAGCCCCTCGAGCTTGTTACACAGGAACAGGAGGAGGCCCATTCAGCCCCTCGAGCCTGTTACACGGGAACAGGAGGAGGCCCATTCAGCCCCTCGAGCCTGTTACACAGGAACAGGAGGAGGCCCATTCAGCCCCTCGAGCCTGTTACACAGGAACAGGAGGAGGCCCATTCAGCCCCTCGAGCCTGTTACACAGGAACAGGAGGAGGCCCATTCAGCCCCTCGAGCCTGTTACACGGGAACAGGAGGAGGCCCATTCAGCCCCTCGAGCCCGTTATACAGGAACAGGAGGCGGCCCATTCAGCCCCTCGAGCCTGTTACACAGGAACAGGAGGAGGCCATTCAGCCCCTCGAGCCTGTTACACAGGAACAGGAGGAGGCCCATTCAGCCCCTCGAGCCTGTTACACAGAAACAGGAGGAGGCCCATTCAGCCCCTCGAGCCTGTTACACAGGAACAGGAGGAGGCCCATTCAGCCCCTCGAGCCTGTTACACGGGAACAGGAGGAGGCCCATTCAGCCCCTCGAGCCTGTTACACGGGAACAGGAGGAGGCCCATTCAGCCCCTCGAGCCCGTTACACAGGAACAGGAGGAGGCCCATTCAGCCCCTCGAGCCCGTTACACAGGAACAGGAGGAGGCCCATTCAGCCCCTCGAGCCTGTTACACGGGAACAGGAGGAGGCCCATTCAGCCCCTCGAGCCTGTTACACGGGAACAGGAGGAGGCCCATTCAGACCCTCGAGCCTGTTACACAGAAACAGGAGGAGGCCCATTCAGCCCCTCGAGCCTGTTACACGGGAACAGGAGGAGGCCCATTCAGCCCCTCGAGCCTGTTACACGGGAACAGGAGGAGGTCCATTCAGCCCCTCGAGCCTGTTCCCCATTCACTGAGATCAGGGCTGATCTGTGAACTAACTCCATATACCCGCCTTTGGCCCATATTCCTTAATACCTTCGATTTCTGTTAACCAATCAATCCCCGATTTATAATGAACAACTGATCTAGCACCAATTGCCGTTTGTGGAAGAGAGTTCCAAACTACTAGCACCCTGTGTGTGTAGAAGTGTTTCCTAATTTCACCCCTGAAAGGTCTGGCTCTAATGTTCAGACCCTGCCCCCTAGTCCTAGACTCCCCAACCAGCAGAAATAGATTCTCTCTATCTCCCCTATCTGTTCCCCTTAATATCCTGAAAACTTCCATCAGATCCCCCCTTAACCTTCTAAATCCCAGGGAATACAACCCTAGTTTGTACAATCTCCCCTCGTAACTTAACCCTTGGAGTCCGGGTATCTTTCTGGTAAACCTACGCTGCACTCCCTCCAAGACCAATATACCCTCCCGAAGGTGTGGTGCCCCCAGAACTGCTCACAGTGCTCCAGGTGTGGGCTAACCAGGGCTTTGTACAGCTGCAGTATAACTTCTGTCCCCCTTGTACTCGAGTCCTCCAGATATAAAGGGCAGCATCCCATTCGCCTTTGTGATTATTGTCTGGACCTGTCCGGGACATTTTAATGATCGATGTACCTGAACCCCCCAAGTCTCTTTAGACCCCCACGTGTTTAGCCTGTCACCATTTAGAAAGTACCCTGTTCTATCCATCTTAGGGCCAACGTGGATGACCTCACAATTGCCGAAATTGAAATCCATTTGACGCAGTTTTGCCCATTCCCTTAATCTGTCGATATCCCTTTGTAATTTTATGTTACCATCGACACAGCCTACAATGTTACCGACCTTTGTGTCATCGTCACATTGGACATATTGCTTTCTATGCAATCGTCTAAGTCGTTAATAAATACGGTGAATAGTTGGGGCCCCGACACAGATCCCTGCGGGACACCACTAGTCACCTCCTGCCGATTAGAGTATCTGCCTGTTATCCCTACTCTCTGCCTCCTGTCGCTCACTTCAATAAGATCGTGGCTGATTCTCTGCCTCAACTCCACTTTCCTGCCCAATTCCCATATCCCGCGATTCCCTGAGAGTCCAAAAATCTATCGATCTCTGTCTTGAACATACTCAAAGACTGGGCCTCCACAGCCCTCAGGAGCAGAGATTTCTAACGATTCACCACCCTCTGAGTGAAGAAATTCCTCCTCATCTCAGTCCTAAATGGCCGACCCTTTATTCTGAGACTGTGCCCCCTGGTCCTAAACACTCCAGCCAGGGGAAGCATCCACTCTGTCAAACCTTGGAAGAATTTTGTATGTTTCAATGAGATCACCTAAACTCTAGGCCTAGTCTACTCAATTTATCCTCACGGGACAATCCTCCCCATCCTAGAAATCAGTCTGGTTCTGGGATTTTCACCCAGCGACGATGAAGGAACAGCCGATGTATTTCCAAGTCGGGATGGTGTGTGACTCGGAGGGGAACTTGGAGGGGGTGGTGTTCCCATACGCCTGCTGCCCTTGTCCTTCTAGGCGGTAGAGTTCACGGGTTTGGGATATATATATGTGTGTGTGGAATGGTCTCGGAGACACTTTGAGAAACCTCAGCGACACCGTATTGTGTTTTACCATTTGCCGCCACAGGGTGGCATCCTTCAGATTCAGGAGAACAGGGAAGAAGAAGCAGGGAGACATTTTGCTGTTAAAGTTTAACTTGTTAGTTAGGAATTACACCCCTGTTAACTGTGGTTCTGGAGGGGTCACATTAAGTAAGTCATTTCTCCTTATTGCTGTTGTTCTTAGATTAATGCATTGTTCCTGATGGTGTACTGCAAGAAATCTCGTGGTGTTCCTCGTTCTGTATTCCTACAGTGCACCACGCAAAGGATTGGGAAACTGAAGACCTTGATCTTTGGTCATATTTCTTGTGTTACGATTGATGCTCGCTGGTGAAATTAGAGTTATCACTTGTCTCAAGCTACATTCTTGCAGAAGCCAGAACAGTGAATTAACTGTGACGAACTGACTTAAGAATTATTCCCGAGTAATTTTCATACAGAACGATCATCATGTCAGGTGTCTCCAATACCACATTGATTCCCCTTCACACTGAAACTCAACACCCAGAGCTCGATAAGATCTCGCCCAGTACTACAGACTGTCCGAATCGGCCACACAGAGAGAGATATCCCACTCTGAAAACAACGATGTAGAAGCAGGGGAAAGAAAACTACATCGACACTGGGGGAAAACCGAACCAATTATCGAAAACCTCCAAGGAGCCGCCGGATGATAAAACCATCCTTCCAATGGATTTGACTGAAGCTCACCCTGTACTCCGGACATACACCGAGCTATGGTCTGTGCTCAACGACCTTCACAACCAAGACAAAACGGGAACATTCAAGGAAGCTGCCCAACAAATTAAATCAACCTTTCTAGAAAACAGAAAATAGGTGCAGGAGTAGACCATTCGGCCCTTCGAGCCTGCACCGCCATTCAATAAGTTCATGGCTGATCATTCACCTCAGTACCCCTTTCCTGCTTTCTCTCCATACCCCTTGATCCCTTTAGCCGTAAAGGTCACATCTAACTCCCTTTTGAACATATCGAACAAACTGGCCTCAACAACTTTCTGTGGTAGAGAATTCCACAGCTTCATAATTCTCTGAGTGAAGAAGTTTCTCCTCATCTCGGTCCTAAATGACTTACCCCTTATCCTTAGACTGTGACCCCTGGTTCTGGATTCTCCAACATCAGGAACATTCTTCCTGCATCTAACCTGTCCAGTCCCGTCAGTATTTTATATGTTTCTATGAGATCCCCTCTCATTCTTTTAAACTCCAGTGTATAAAGGCCCAGTTGATCCAGTCTCTCCTCATACGTCAGTCCTGCCATCCCGGGAATCAGTCTGGTGAACCTTTGCTGCACTCCCTTAATAGCAAGAATGTCCTTCCTCAGATTAGGAGACCAAAACTGTACACAATACTCCAGGTGAGGCCTCACCAAGGTTCTGTACAACTGCAGTAAGACCTCCCTGCCCCTGTACTCAAATCCCCTAGCTATGAAGGCCAACATACCATTTGCCTTCTTCACCGCCTGCTGTACCTGCATGCCAACTTTCGATGACTGATGAACCATGACACCCAGGTCTCGTTGCACCTCCCCTTTTCCTAATCTGTCACCATTCAGATAATAATCTGCCTTCCTGTTTTTACCACCAAAGTGGATAACCTCACATTTATCTACATTATACTTCATCTGTCATGCATTTTCCCACTCACCTAACCTGTCCAAGTCACCCTGCAGCCTCTTAGCTTCCTCCTCACAGCTCACACTGCCACCCAGCTTAGTGTCATCTGCAAATGTAGGGATATTACATTCAATTCCTTCGTCTAAATCATTAATGTATATTGTAAAGAGCTGGGGTCCCAGCACTGAACCTTGCGGTACCCCACTAGTCACTGCCTGCCATTCTGAAAAGAACCCGATTATTCCTACTCTCTGCTTCCTGTCTGTCAACCAGTTCTCTATCCACATCAGTATATTACCCCCAATACCATGTGCTTTAATTTTGTACACTAATCTCTTGTGTGGGACCTTGTCAAAAGCCTTTTGAAAGTCCAAATACACCACATCCACTGGTTCTCCCCTGTCCACTCTACTAGTTACATGCCCAAAAAATTCCCTTTCATAAATCCATGCTGACTTGGACCGATCCTGTCACTGCTTTCCAAATGCGCTGCTATTACATCTTTAATAACTGATTCCAACATTTTCCCCACTACCGATGTCAGGCTAACTGGTCTATGATTCCCTGTTTTCTCTCTTCCTCCTTTTTAAAGTGGGGTTACATTAGCTACCCTCCAATCCATAGGAACTGATCCAGAGTCTGTAGAATGTTGGAAAATGACCACCAATGCATCCACTATTTCTAGGGCCACTTCCTGGGATGCAGACCATCAGGCCCTGGGGATTTATCGGCCTTCAATCCCATCAATTTCCTGACTAATAAGGATTTCCTTTAGTTCCTCCTTCTCGCTAGACCCTCGGTCCCTTATTATTTTCTGGAGGTTATTCGTGTCTTCCTTAGTGAAGACAGGACCAAAGTATTTGTTCAATTGGTCTACTATTTCCTTGTTACCCATTATGAATTGACCTGATTCTGACATTAGTCTTCACTAATCTTTTTCTCTTCACATATCTATAGAAGCTTTTGCAGTCAGTTTTTATGTTCCCTGCAAGCTTACTCTCGTACTCTATTTTCCCCCCTCCTAATTAAACCCTTAGTCCTCCTCTGCTGGATTCTAAATTTCTCCCAGTCCTCAGGTTTGCAGCTTTTTCTGGCCAATGTCTCTTCCTTGGATTTCACACTATCCCTAATTTCCCTTGTTAGCCATGGTTGAGCCACCTTCCCCATTTTATTTTTATGCCAGACAGGGATGTACAATTGTTGAAGTTCATCCAAGTGATCTTTAAATGTCTGCCATTGCCCATCCACCATCATCCACGTTGGCCCTAAGATGGATAGAACAGGGTACTTTCTAAATGGTGACAGGCTAAACACGTGGGGGTCTAAAGAGACTTGCGGGGAGGGTTCAGGTACATCGATCATTAAAATGTCCCGGACAGGTCCAGACAATAATCACAAAGGCGAATGGGATGCTGCCCTTTATATCTGGAGGACTCGAGTACAAGGGGACAGAAGTTATACTGCAGCTGTACAAAGCCCTGGTTAGCCCACACCTGGAGCACTGTGAGCAGTTCTGGGGGCACCACACCTGAGGGAGGGTATATTGGTCTTGGAGGGAGTGCAGCGTAGGTTTACCAGAAAGATACCCGGACTCCAAGGGTTAAGTTACGAGGAGAGATTGCACAAACTAGGGTTGTATTCCCTGGGATTTAGAAGGTTAAGGGGGGATCTGATGGAAGTCTTCAGGATATTAAGGGGAACAGATAGGGGAGAGAGAGAGAATCTATTTCTGCTGGTTGGGGAGTCTAGGACTGGGGGGCAGAGTCTGAACATTAGAGCCAGACCTTTCAGGGGTGAAATTAGGAAACACTTCTACACACACAGGGTGCTAGTAGTTTGGAACTCTCTTCCACAAACGGCAATTGGTGCTAGATCAGTTGTTCATTATAAATCGGGGATTGATAGATTTCTGTTAACCAAAGGTATTAAGGGATATGAGCCAAAGGCAGGTACATGGAGTTAGGTCACAGATCAGCCCTGATCTCAGTGAATGGGGAACAGGCTCGAGGGGCTGAATGGCCTCCTCCTGTTCCTGTGTAACAGGCTCGAGGGGCTGAATGGGCCTCCTCCTGTTCCTGTGTAACAGGCTCGAGGGGCTGAATGGGCCTCCTCCTGTTCTTGTGTAACGGGCTCGAGGGGCTGAATGGCCTCCTCCTATTCCTGTGTAACAGGCTCGAGGGGCTGAATGGGCCTCCTCCTGTTCCTGTGTAACAGGCTCAAGGGGCTGAATGGGCCTCCTCCTGTTCTTGTGTAACGGGCTCGAGGGGCTGAATGGCCTCCTCCTATTCCTGTGTAACAGGCTCGAGGGGCTGAATGGGCCTCCTCCTGTTCCTGTGTAACAGGCTCAAGGGGCTGAATGGGCCTCCTCCTGTTCTTGTGTAACAGGCTCGAGGGGCTGAATGGGCCTCCTCCTATTCCTGTGTAACAGGCTCGAGGGGCTGAATGGGCCTCCGCCTGTTCCTGTGTAACAGGCTCGAGGGGCTGAATGGGCCTCCCCCTGTTCTTGTGTAACAGACTCGAGGGGCTGAATGGCCTCCTCCTGCTCCTGTGTAACAGGCTCGAGGGGCTGAATGGCCTCCTCCTGTTCTTGTGTAACAGGCTCGAGGGGCTGAATGGGCCTCCCCCTGTTCCTGTGTAACAGGCTCGAGGGGCTGAATGGGCCTCCTCCTGTTCCTGTGTAACAGGCTCGAGGGACTGAATGGCCTCCTCCTGTTCCTGTGTAACAGGCTCGAGGGGCTGAATGGCCTCCTCCTGTTCCTGTGTAACAGGCTCGAGGGGCTGAATGGCCTCCTCCTGTTCCTGTGTAACAGGCTCGAGGGGCTGAATGGCCTCCTCCTGTTCCTGTGTAACAGGCTCGAGGGGCTGAATGGGCCTCCTCCTGTTCCTGTGTAACAGGCTCGAGGGGCTGAATGGCCTCCTCCTGTTCCTGTGTAACAGGCTCGAGGGGCTGAATGGGCCTCCTCCTGTTCCTGTGTAACAGGCTCGAGGGGCTGAATGGCCTCCTCCTGTTCCTGTGTAACAGGCTCGAGGGGCTGAATGGGCCTCCTCCTGTTCCTGTGTAACAGGCTCGAGGGGCTGAATGGGCTCCTCCTGTTCCTGTGTAACAGGCTCGAGGGGCTGAATGGCCTCCTCCTGTTCCTGTGTAACAGGCTCGAGGAGCTGAACGGCCTCCTCCTGTTCCTGTGTAACAGGCTCGAGGGGCTGAATGGGCCTCCTCCTGTTCCTGTGAAACAGGCTCGAGGGGCTGAATGGGCCTCCTCCTGTTCCTGTGTAACAGGCTCGAGGGGCTGAATGGACCTCCTCCTGTTCCTGTGTAACATGCTCGAGAGGCTAAATGGGCCTCCTCCTGTTCCTGTGTAACAGGCTCGAGGGGCTGAATGGGCCTCCTCCCGTTCCTGTGTAACAGGCTCGAGGGGCTGAACGGCCTCCTCCTGTTCCTGTGGAACATTCTGTAATACCCCCCCTGTGACTCTAACACTGAGAGGCTGGAGGTGTGTGCAGGCAGCATCTATTTTTGTAAACCGTCTGAGAGAGATGTAAGGGGCCTGTCCCCCTGGTCTTTCAGTTGCTGAATCCCGGAGTGAAAGGAAATGAATGGACTGCAATCAATCCCTCTGCTGGACCCGACCGAGGTTACCCGACGTAAGCTAACTTTAACTCAGGAAAGCGCGCTCCTGCATTAACGAGGGAAGGGGACAGGATCAGCTGCAGTCCAGGGTGGAACAGTGTGTCCAGTGCCCCAGAGAGAGGAATGAACGGCAAGGAGCAGGTTGTGAAGGGCCCATTCCCCATTTCTGGAAAGGTTGACTACAAAGCTTTAAGAGGGTGACAGCGTGCCCTCGTTGAGACTTTGCTCCTGGGTGATGTTATTCCTCTTCCCCTGTTGTCCCTCCCTCTTTTCAGAGTGTGATGGTTGTCCTGGCCCTCTCTTTCCCATCACCACAGGCAGTCCCTTGGAATCGAGGAAGACTTGCTCCCACTCAAAGTAAATTACAGTCTCCGTCACAGGTGGGGCAGACAGTGGTTGAGGGAAGGGGAGGGTGGGACTGGTTTGCCGCACGCTCCTTCCGCTGCCTGCGCTTGGTCTCTGCACGCTCTCGGCGATGAGACTCGAGGTGCTCAGCGCCCTCCCGGATGCACTTCCTCCACTCAGGGCGGACTGGTCTTTGGGCCAGGGACTCCCAGGTGTCGGTGGGGGATGTTGCACTTTATCAGGGAGGCTTTGAGGGTGGTCCCTTGTAACGTTTCCTCTGCCCACCTGGGGCTCGCTTGCCGTGAACGAGTTCAGAGTAGAGCGCTTGCTTTGGGAGTCTTGTGTCGGGGGCATGCGGACAATGTGGCCCTGCCCAGCGGAGCTGGTCGAGAGTGGTCAGTGCTTCGATGCTGGGGATGTTGGTCTGGGCAAGAACACGGATGTCCATCTCCATGTTACCCATGCCCACGCTCACCTTGGATCCCTGGCAACCCAGCACAGCCTTTGTCAAGGGTACTTGCACGGCGAGTTTCCTCATAACATCAGAAATAGGAGCAGGAGACGGCCATTCGGCCCCTCGAGCCTGCTCCACCATTCGATCCGATCATGGACTCAGCTCCACTTCCCTGCCCGCTCCCCATAACCCTTTACTCCCTTATCGCTCAAAAATCTGTCTATCGCCACCTTAATGACCCAGCCTCCACAGCTCTCTGGGGCAGAGAATTCCACAGATTTACAACCCTCAGAGAAGAAATTCCTCCTCATCTCAGGTTTAAATGGGCGGCCCCTTATTGTGTGACTATGTCCCTAGTTTTAGTTTCCCCTATGAGTGGAAATATCCTCTCTGCATCCACCTTGTCGAGCCCCCCCTCATTATCTTATATGTTTCGATAAGATCACCTCTCATTCTTCTGAACTCCAATGAGTAGAGGCCCAACCTACTCAACCTTTCTTCATAAGTCAACCCCCTCATCTCCAGAATCAACCGAGTGAACCTTCTCTGAACAGCCTCCAATGCAAGTATATCCTTCCTTAAATACGGAGACCAAAACTGTACGCAGTACTCCAGGTGTGGCCTCACCAATACCCTGTACAGTTGTAGCAGCACTTCCCTGCTTTTATACTCTATTGCAAGGGGGATAAAGGCCAACATTCCATTTGCCTTCCTGATCACTTGCTGTACCTGCAGACTAACTTTTTGTGTTTCATGCACAAGGACCCCCAGGTCCCTCTGAACGCAGCACTTTGTAATTTTTCTGCATTTAAAATACAACTTGCTTTTCTATTTTTTCTGCCACATTGGTATAGGACGGCTCCTGAGGCAGAGAGAGGGGACTGAGACACCAGTCAGTATACAGTGCACCTTCACCACACGGACTGCAGTGGTTCAAGGTGACTTCTCCGGGGGGGAACAAAGGATGGGCAACAATCGTCATCATAGGCAGTCCCTCGGAATCGAGGAAGTCTTGCTTCCACTCTAAAAGTAAGTCCTTCGGTGACTGAACAGTCCAATACGAGAGCCACAGTCCCTGTCACAGGTGGGACAGACAGTGGTTGAGGGAAGGGGAGGGTGGGACTGGTTTGCCGCACGCTCCTTCCGCTGCCTGCGCTTGGTCTCTGCATGCTCTCGGCGACGAGACTCGAGGTGCTCAGTGCCCTCCCCGGATGCACTTCCTCCACTTAGGGCAGACTGGTCTTTGGCCAGGGACTCCCAGGTGTCGGTGGGGATGTTGCACTTTACCAGGGAGGCTTTGAGGGTGGTCCCTTGTAACGTTTGCTCTGCCCACCTGGGGCTCGCTTGCCGTTCCGAGTAGAGCGCTTGCTTTGGGAGTTTCGTGCCGGGCAAACGAGCCAAAGGTGGGCAGAGGAAACGTGTAAAGGGCAATAAATGCCGGCTTTGTCAGCGATGTCCATATCCCAGGAACGAATTTTAAAAAAAAGTGGAAACATTCTCTCTCTATCCACTCTATCAATACCTTTAATGATTTTGAAGACCTCAATTATATCACCCCTCAGCCACCCTGAGGCACCCGCACGCTAGCCAAAACTGAACACAGGACTCCGCTCAATATTTTACAATGAGTTTCTTGTTGAACCAACGCATTAGCTGAAACGATACACAGAGTAAGCAGAAATGAGCAGCCACCAGCCGGTGAGACAACAAACTCTGGCCGGCCGGGGCAAGACAGGGCGAGGTGGGGGTTCAGTCCGAAGGGTCAGCGACGTGCCTTGGAATGGCAGAGAGTTCGGGGGGAGGTTGTGGGCCCATGAGCCAGGCACAGGTGGGCGGGGGGAGGGGGGGGAGGAGGCTCGGGCAGCGTCGGTCCGCAGGCGCACGGGGCCCCAATCCTGGGGGGGGGTATAGGCTCCACGCCCGGCACAGTACTGGGCAGCCCCCGCGCCCCATCACGTGTACAGGTCAAAGTCGATCCGTCGAGAGGTGTAGAAGGGGCCGTCCACATCGCCCACTTTGCGGCAGTACACTCCGTCCCGGAAGTAGTCCTGGTCCACCCAGTCCTGCGGAGAGGGGAGACAGAGTGAGGAGCGGGAGAGGAAGGAGACACAGTCCTCTCACCCAGACCCCCCCCCTCAACTCACCCAACACCAGGGTCACAGACCCCCCCCTCACCCAACACCAGGGTCACAGACCCCCCCCTCACCCAACACCAGGGTCACAGACCCCCCCCTCAACTCACCCAACACCAGGGTCACAGACCCCCCCCTCACCCAACACCAGGGTCACAGACCCCCCCCTCACCCAACACCAGGGTCACAGACCCCGCACCCACCCCCCCTCACCCAACACCAGGGTCACAGACCCCCCCCTCACCCAACACCAGGGTCACAGACCCCGCCCCCCACCTCACCCAACACCAGGGTCACAGACCCCCCCCTCACCCAACACCAGGGTCACAGACCCCCCCTCACCCAACACCAGGGTCACAGACCCCCCCCTCACCCAACACCAGGGTCACAGACCCCCCCCTCACCCAACACCAGGGTCACAGACCCCCCCCTCACCCAACACCAGGGTCACAGACCCCCCCCTCACCCAACACCAGGGTCACAGACCCCCCCTCACCCAACACCAGGGTCACAGACTCCCCCCTCACCCAACACCAGGGTCACAGACCCCCCCCTCACCCAACACCAGGGTCACAGACCCCCCCTCACCCAACACCAGGGTCACAGACCCCCCCCCTCACCCAACACCAGGATCACAGACCCCCCCTCACCCAACACCAGGATCACAGACCCCCCCTCACCCAACACCAGGGTCACAGACTCCCCCCTCACCCAACACCAGGGTCACAGACCCCCCCTCACCCAACACCAGGGTCACAGACCCCCCCTCACCCAACACCAGGGTCACAGACTCCCCCCTCACCCAACACCAGGGTCACAGACTCCCCCCTCACCCAACACCAGGGTCACAGACCCCCCCCTCACCCAACACCAGGGTCACAGACTCCCCCCTCACCCAACACCAGGGTCACAGACCCCCCCTCACCCAACACCAGGGTCACAGACTCCCCCCTCACCCAACACCTGGGTCACAGACCCCCCCTCACCCAACACCAGGGTCACAGACCCCCCCCTCACCCAACACCAGGGTCACAGACTCCCCCCTCACCCAACACCTGGGTCACAGACCCCCCCTCACCCAACACCAGGGTCACAGACTCCCCCCTCACCCAACACCAGGGTCACAGACTCCCCCCTCACCCAACACCAGGGTCACAGACTCCCCCCTCACCCAACACCTGGGTCACAGACCCCGCCCCACCTCCCCTCACCCAACACCAGGGTCACAGACCCCGCCCCACCTCCCCTCACCCAACTCCAGGGTCCCAGACCCCTCCACTCACCAGCACCGCCCCCACACCCAACACCAGGAGACTCAAAGCCAGCAGCTCAGGGGAGAGGGGTATGTCACGGACCCCACATTACTCAGTGGGTGGTCTACCCAATCTCTGGGGCACCATCCTGCTGTCACAGGGGTCCCAGCCTCAACTCCATGCATCAGCCGATGAACAACCAGAGCCAGAGTTCCTACCAGCCCCACTCCAGGGGGACTGAGAACCACGGTGAGGGGCCAGCGAACCCTGACCCACCTCTGTCACACCTCAATCACGCTGGGCTGAGCAACAGAGTCAGGGGCTGGATGAAGCCATTGCAGAGTCCCCATCGCCAGCCTACCTGCATCTGCATGCTGGAGAAGGGGCCGTACAGTTGTGCATCCTTCGTGTTTTCCCACTTGTATTCCCACATCACCTCCGACAGGCCGATCGGGGAAATCTCTGGGACGGTGGGAGGAAAATCAACACAGTCATTAACGCCAGCATCCAATCTCCGCTCAAGGCCCAAGAAACAACCGCGCACACCAAACCTCATCTTAGCCCCCAAGGTAGGAGCGGAGAGACACCAGTCAGTGTACAGATATCTCCCTGAGGGAGAGGGGACTGAGATACACCAGTCAGTGTACAAATATCTCCCTGAGGAAGAGGGTCTGAGAGACACCAGTCAGTGTACAGATATCTCCCTGAGGAAGAGGGTCTGAGAGACACCAGTCAGTGTACAGATATCTCCCTGAGGGAGAGGGGACTGAGAGACACCAGTCAGTGTACAAATATCTCCCTGAGGGAGAGGGGACTGAGACACACCAGTCAGTGTACAGATATCTCCCTGAGGGAGAGGGACTGAGAGACACCAGTCAGTGTACAGATATCTCCCTGAGGGAGAGGGACTGAGAGACACCAGTCAGTGTACAGATATCTCCCTGAGGAAGAGGGTCTGAGAGACACCAGTCAGTGTACAGATATCTCCCTGAGGGAGAGGGGACTGAGAGACACCAGTCAGTGTACAAATATCTCCCTGAGGGAGAGGGGACTGAGACACACCAGTCAGTGTACAGATATCTCCCTGAGGGAGAGGGACTGAGAGACACCAGTCAGTGTACAGATATCTCCCTGAGGGAGAGGGACTGAGAGACACCAGTCAGTGTACAGATATCTCCCTGAGGGAGAGGGACTGAGAGACACCAGTCAGTGTACAGATATCTCCCTGAGGGAGAGGGGACTGAGAGACACCAGTCAGTATACAGATATCTCCCTGAGGGAGAGGGGACTGAGAGACACCAGTGAGTGTACAGATATTTCCCTGAGGAAGAGGGGACTGAGATACACCAGTCAGTGTACAGATATCTCCCTGAGGGAGAGGGGACAGAGAGACACCAGTCAGTGTACTGATATCTCCCCGAGGGAGAGGGGACTGAGAGACACCAGTCAGTGTACAGATATCTCCCTGACGGAGAGGGACTGAGAGACACCAGTCTGTGGACAGATATCTCCCTGAGGGAGAGGGGACTGAGAGACACCAGTCAGTGTACAGATATCTCCCTGAGGGAGGGGACTGAGAGACACCAGTCAGTGTACAGATATCTCCCTGAGGGAGGGGACTGAGAGACACCAGTCAGTGTACAGATATCTCCGTGAGGGAGGGGACTGAGAGACACCAGTCAGTGTACAGATATCTCCCTGAGGGAGAGGGGACTGAGACACACCAGTCAGTGTACAGATATCTCCCTGAGGGAGAGGGACTGAGAGACACCAGTCAGTGTGCAGATATCTCCCTGAGGGAGAGGGACTGAGAGACACCAGTCAGTGTACAGATATCTCCCTGAGGGAGAGGGGACTGAGAGACACCAGTCAGTGTACAGATATCTCTCTGAGGGAGAGGGGACTGAGAGACACCAGTCAGTGTACAGATATCTCCCTGAGGGAGAGGGGACTGAGAGACATCACTCACCCTCCTCATGCTGCACCTCCTCCCTCGGTTTGAGTTTGCTCTCGTCGATTTGCTCTGCGAACATGTCGAGTGCGTCGCCGGGAGGTGTTGCCACGGGCGCGCGCGGCTGGGCTTTCTTCAGCCGGTACCTGACCTTCTCGTAGGTGTCCTGGTAGATCTCGAACTCGCCCCAGGCCACCATCTGGTCCGCCAAACCGGTCAGCCTGTCCAGCCGCTCCCGGTGCTCTGCCAAGCCCTGCTCCTCCTGCTCCTCCTGCTGCTCCTCCTCCTGCTCCTCCTGCTGCTCCTCCTCCTTCTGCTCCTCCTCCTCCTGCTCCTTCGCCACCTCCTTCTTCGCTTTCTCCCTTCTGCCGCCTGGGGCCGCCCCTTCGCCCCTCTTCCTCTTCCTCTTCCTGGACTCCCAGGGGCGCAAGGCCTTGGCGGCCTTGGCGGCCCCGCCCCCCAGCCGGCGGATGGCCATGGCCACCGTCTCGCCAGGCCGCAGCATCTCCAGAATGTTCTGCAGCAGGGTCCGGATGTCAGTGGGGGGGTCAGCGCTCTCGCTCTCCGGCCCGCGCTGAGGGGGCCGCTCCTTGATCCGCACCTGCGGCGGGGAAAAGCACAGGGGTCAGTGCGGCCGATCGGGAACCCAGAGGTCCCCGCCCAGCGGGAGACCACCAGCGGATTGGCTGACCGCTTGGCGGAGCGCCTGGTTTCAGTCCGCGAGTGTGATCCAGAGCTTCCGGCCGCCCGTCACTTCAATCCCCCGCTCCCACCTCTCCGTCCTCAGACTCCTACACTGCTCCAACGAGGCTCAACGCAAACTCAAGGACCAGCACCTCAGCTTTCGTTTGGGCACTTTACAGCCTCGAGTTCAACAATTTCAGACCAGAACCTCCGCCCACATCATTCCCCCCTCCCCTTACATTCCCCCCAGGGCAGCTGCCCATGATTCTACCATTCACACCCCATCTCGACTCAGCTTCCGTATCCACTCCTGCCATTACCGTCTCCTTTTGCCCATCCTCTCGCTTGTCTCTCTAATCTCTCCTGCCTTCCACCCAATCACAGACCTTCCCTTTTGTTCTTCCTCCACTTCACGCGGAGTGACTTATGAGGGGTAGGTTTGAGCAGGTTGGGTCTGTACACATTGGAGATCAGAAGAATGAGAGGTGATCTTATCGAAACATATAAGATAATGAGGGGGCTCGACAAGGTGGATGCAGAGAGGATATTTCCACATGGGGACAACTAAAACTAGGGGACATAGTCTTAGAATAAGGGGACATACTTGAGGAAGGATATACTTGCTTTAGAGGCGGTGCAACAAATTTCACTGGACTGATTCCAGGAATGGGAGGGTTGTCCTATGAGGAGAGAGTGAGTAGATTCTCTCTGGAGTTTTGACAAATGAGAGGTGGTCTCACTGAAACATACAAGATTCTGAGGGGGATTGATGGGGTACTTGCTGAGAGATTGTTCCCCCCTGGCTGGAGAGTCTACTGGAAATGAGGAGGAATGTCTTCTCTCAGAGGGTTGTAAATCTGTGGAATTCTCTGCCCCAGAGAGCTGTGGAGGCCGGGTCATTTAAGGTGGAGATAGACAGATTTTTGAGCAATAAGGGAGTAAAGGGTTTTGGGGAGCGGGCAGGGAAGTGGAGCTGAGTCCATGATCAGATCAGCCGTGGTCTTATTGAATGGCGGAGCAGGCTCGAGGGGCCGAATGGCCGACTGCTGCTCCTATTTCTGCTGTTCCCTCCCCCCCTTTCAGTGCCCCTGCAACGCCTTCAGAATCTGTTAAATCTGAAACGTTTCCAGTTGTGACAAGGGGGGCAGTCACATACCCAAAACGTTAACTCTCTTTCTCGCCACAGATGCTGCCTGCCTTACCCAGTCAATGTTGTCCAGCCAGTTGTCACGGATCACCCCCTCTTTCTTCAGAAAGTAGTTGCCCTCCGAATCGAAGTGGCCTTCCTCCATCTCCTCCTCCAGGTTGAAGGGCGTGATCTTGATGCCCTCGTCGTAGTCAATGGTGGCCGACTCCTGACCTGAGGTGAAGCACACAAGAAAGTCTCGCACCATGGTGCCGTTACCCGAGAGGAGATTGGGGGGGGGGGGGCTTTGCTTAGTGCAGCGATGGTGGCAATGTCGGGCAGTGCCCCGGCGCAGTGAGGTTTTCCCCATAGTGACGGGCAAGGCCGAATGTGTGCCCGCGGAATGGTGGTGTCGCCCATGGTGCTGGCAACCCCAGCTATCACAGAAGTTTACCGCACGGAAGGAGGCCATTTCGGCCCATCGTGTCCGCGCCGGCCGACAAAGAGCTACCCAGCCTAATCCCACTTTCCAGCTCCCGGTCCGTAGCCCTGCAGGTTACAGCACTTCAGGTGCACATCCAGGTACTTTTTAAATGTGGTGAGGGTTTCTGCCTCTACCACCCTTTCAGGCCGTGAGTTCCAGACCCCCACCACCCTCTGGGTGAAGACATTTCCCCTCAAATCCCCTCTAAACCTCCCCCCAGTTACTTTAAATCTATGTCCCCTGGTTGTTGACCCCTCTGCTAAGGGAAACAGGTCCTTCCTATCCACTCTATCCAGGCCCCTCATAATTTTATACACCTCAATCAGGTCTCCCCTCAGCCTCCTCTGTTCCAAGGAAAACAACCCCAGCCTATCCAATCTGTCCTCAGAGCTAAAATTCTCCAGTCCCGGCAACATCCTGGTAAATCTCCTCTGTATCCTCTCCAGTGCAATCACATCTTACATAGAAACATAGAAAATAGGTGCAGGTGGCCATTTGGCCCTTCGAGTCTGCACCATCATTCAATATCATGGCTGATCCTCTATCTCAACACCATATTCCCGCTTTTTCCCCATACCTCTTGATGTCTTTTGTGTCTAAAAATCTATCGATCTCCTTCTTAAATATATTCAGTGACTTGGCCTCCACAGCCTCCTGTGGTAGAGAATTTCTGTAATGCGGTGACCAGAACTGCGTGCAGTACTCTAGCTGCGGCCTAATACAGTTCAAGCATAACCCCCCCCCCTGCTCTTGTATTCCATGCCTCAGGTCCAATGTCTTGCTCCCACTTTCTAGCCCTGCAAATGTCTCCTTTTCCAGCATTTAGAAACATAGAAATTTACAGCGCAGAAGGAGGCCATCTCGGCCCGTCGTGTCCCGCGCTGGCCGACAAAGAGCCGCACGGCCCTGGGTCAGCAGCCCTGAAGGCTATACATAAACCTATGGACAATGAACAATGTCAGAAAGGTAAGGAGCACACCGCCCAACCAGTCCGCCCCACCCCTTACACTGAAACATTCTACACACCACCCCAACCGAAGCCATGTGATCTCCTGGGAGAGGCAAAAACCCAGGCCAATTGGGGGGGGGGGGGGGGGGGAAAATCTGGGAAAATTCCTCTCCGAGCCATGCAGGCGATCGACACCAGTCCAGGAGATCACCCTGGCCGTATTCGATTCCCCTGCTCCGTCCAACAAAAGGTTATCCCGACTAATCCCAATGACCAGGTACGTAACCCTGCCGGTTACAGCACTTTAAGTGCCCATCCAAGCACCAATTCTCTTCTGAAAGTCACTATTGAATTCTGCTCCCACCGCCCTTTCAGGCAGCGTGTTCCAGAACACAACAACTCGCTGCGTAAATTCTCATCTGTCCATTGGCTCTTTTGCCAATCACCTTAAAGCTGTGCCCTCTGTTTACCGACCCTCCTTCTGTAAAGTGTTTTCCCCAACTTTATGAAAACCTTCATAATGCCGAACAGCTCTCCCCTTAACCTTCTCTGCTCTAAGGAGAACAATCCCAGCTTCTCCAGTCTCCCCATGTAACTGAAGTTCCCCATCCCTGGTACCATTCTGGTCAATCTCCCCTTAACCTTCTCTGCTCTAAGGAGAACAATCCCAGCTTCTCCAGTCTCCCCAGGTAACTGAAGTTCCCCATCCCCGGTACCATTCTGGTCACTCTCCCCTTAACCTTCTCTGCTCTAAGGAGAACAATCCCAGCTTCTCCAGTCTCCCCATGTAACTGAAGTTCCCCATCCCTGGTACCATTCTGGTCACTCTCCCCTTAACCTTCTCTGCTCTAAGGAGAACAACCCCAGCTTCTCCAGTCTCCCCATGTAACTGAAGTTCACCATCCCCGGTACCATTCTGGTCAATCCCCTCTGCACCCTCTCCAAGGCCTTCACATCCTTCCTAAAGTGCGGGGCACAGAATTGGACACAATACTCCAGCTGGGGCCTTACCTATGTTAACAACAACGTGTATTTATATAGCGCCTTTAACATAGTGAAACGCCCCACAGCAGTGTTACAAGTCAAATATTTGACACTGAGCCACATAAGGAGAAATTAGCGCAGGTGATCAAAAGCTTGGTCAAAGAGGTAGATTTTAAGGAGCATCTTACAGGAGGAAAGAGAAGTAGAGAGGTGGAGAGGTTAAGGCAGGGAGTTCCAGAGCTTGGGGCCCAGGCAACAGAAGGCACGGCCACCGATGGTGGAGCGATTATAATCAGGGATGCTCAGGAGGGCAGAATTAGAGGAGCGCAGACATCTCGGGGGATTGAGGGGCTGGAGGAGGTTACAGAGATAGGGAGGGGGCGAGAGCCATGGAGGGATTTGTAAACAAGGATGAGAAGTTTGAAATCGAGGTGTTGCTTAACCGGAAGCCAATGTAGGTCAGCGAGCACAGTGGGTGATGGGGGAACGGGACTTGGTGCGAGTTAGGACACGGGGCAGTGAGCACAGGGGGTGATGGGGGAACGGGACTTGGTGCGAGTTAGGACACGGGACAGCCAAGTTTTGGATCACTTCTCATTTACGTCGGGTAGAATGTGGGAGGCCAGCCAGGAGGGTGTTGGAATGGTCAAGTCTGGAGGTAACAGAGGCACGGACGAGGGCTTCAGCAGCGGATGAGCTGAGGCAGAGGTGGAGATGGGCGATGTTACAGAGGTGGAAATAGGCAGTTTGAGTTATGCTGCGGTTTTGTGGCCGGAAGCTCATTTCAGGGTCAAATATGACACCAAGGTTGTGAACAGTGTGGTTCAGCCTCGGACAGGAGTTGGGGAGAGGGATGGAGGCGGTGGCTGAGGAACACAGTTTGAGGTGGAGACCAAAGACAGACGCTTCGGTCTCCCCAATATTTAATTGGAGAAAATTTCTGCTCATCCAGAACTGGATGTCGGACAAGCAGTCTGACAATTTAGAGACCGTTTAGCATAACTTCCTTTTGTACCCGATGCCTCTATTTATAAAAGCAAGGATCCCGAATGCTGTTTGTAAAACAGCCTGAGCCACTTGGGCTCCCACCTGCAAACGATTTGTGCACACGAAAATATTGAGGACAGCGAACTTGCAAGCCCGTCTATTGCCAGAGAAACTGGCAACGTTACTCATTTTTGATTGCAATTTCCAGCTCCAGGTCCGTAGCCCTGGAGGTTACGGCACTTCAAGCGCACATCCAAGTACTTTTTAAATGTGGTGAGGGTTGCTACCTCTACCACCCTTTCAGGCCGTGAGTTCCAGACCCCCCCATCAGCCTCCGGGAGGAACTGTGGCTGTGACGCTGATCATTATTGCATGGTGGGGGGTGGTAGTGTTTCAGCAACGGGAAATAAAGGGATCACTCGGCAAGAATGGTCAGACTGCCTCTTGGACCAGAAAAGCCACCCCGCCACATCATAAAAAGGAGAGAGGGGTGCAGGTAATATTTACAAAAGTGCTGCAGTACAGAGGGACCTGGGGGTCCTTGTACATGAAACACAAAAAGTTAGTCTGCAGGTACAGCAAGTGATCAGGAAGGCCAAGGGAATGTTGGCCTTTATTGCAAGGGGGATAGAGTATAAAAGCAGAGAAGTCCTGCTACAACTGTACAGGGTATTGGTGAGGCCACACCTGGAGTACTGCGTACAGTTCTGGTCTCTGTATTTAAGGAAGGATATACTTGCTTTGGAGGCTGTTCAGAGAAGGTTCACTCAGTTGATTCTCTAGATGAGGGGGTTGACTTATGAGGAAAGGTTGAGTAGGTTGGGCCTCTACTCATTGGAGATCAGAAGAATGAGAGATGATCTTATTGAAACTTATAAGATAATGTCGGGGCTCGACAAGGTGGATGCAGAGAGGATATTTCCACTTATAGGGGAAACTAAAACTAGGAATCTAATCTTAGAATAAGGGGCCGCCCATTTAAAACTGAGATGAGGAGGAATTTCTTCTCTCGGAGGGTTGTAAATCTGTGGAATTCTCTGCCCCAGAGAGCTGTGGAGGCTGGGTCATTGAATATATTTAAGGTGGAGATGGACAGATTTTTGAGCAATAAGGGAGTGAAGGGTTATGGGGAGCGGGCGGGGAAGTGGAGCTGAGTCCATGATCGGATCAGCCATCATCTTATTGAATGGCGGAGAGGGCTCTCTCTCTCTCTCTCTCTCTCTCTCTCTCTCTCTCTCTCTCGCCCTCCCACCCTCCCCCCCCTCCTCCTCTCCCTCCCTCTCTCCCCCCTCCCCCACTGTCACTCTCAATCCCCTCCCCATTCCCTCTCTCTCTCTCACCCCCTTTCCCCCCCCTCTCTCTCTCTCTCTCTCTCTCTCACTCCCTTCCCCCCCACCTCTCTCTCTCTCTCTCTCTCTCTCTCTCACCCCCTTCCCCCCCTCTCACCCCCTTCCCCCCCTCTCACCCCCTTCCCCCGTCTCTCTCTCCCTCCCCCTCTCTCTCACCCTCTCCACCCCCCTCCCCCCCTCTCCAGCCCCCCACTCTCACCCCCCCTCCCCCCCCGCTCTCTCACCCCCCTCCCCCCCCGCTCTCTCACCCCCCTCCCCCCCCCACTCTCTCACCCCCCTCCCCCCCCACTCTCTCACCCCCCTCCCCCCCCACTCAGCCCCTTCTCTCCCCCAACCCCCTCCCCGCCTCTCCCCCTTGCCTCCCCCTCCCTCTAACCCCCCACTCTCTCTCGCCTCCCTCTCCTCTCCCCCATCTCTCTCTCCCCTCCCCATCTCACCCCCCCATAGCTCTCTCTCTCACCACCCCCCCATCTCTCTCACCACCCCCCCATCTCCCCTCCCATCCCCCCATCTCCCCTCCCATCCCCCCATCTCATCTCTCTCGCCACCCCCCCACAACCTCGCTCCCCCTCACCCGCCCAGACTCTCTCTCTCTCTCTCTCTCTCTCTCTCTCTCTCTCACACACACACACACCACCCCCCCCCCCGCCCCCTCTCTCACACACACACACCCTGACGCGCGCGCCCCCCCCCCCCCATCCCCCACCCCTCTCTCCGCCCTGCTCTCTCCATATGTAGCCTTTGTTCCACTTATGTCACTTCTGGGTTGACTAATGCTGTAACCAATGTGGAACGGGCCCATCCTCCCACTCCCAGCCCTCCTCACCTTCAATATCCTCAGTGGCCAGTATGTCATATTTCTTGCTGTCTCCTTCATCCTCCTCATCCTCTTCGTCGCTGTCTAAGGAGTGTTTCCCTTTAAACCGACTGCCCGGCCCTCCGCCTGGGGCTCCGTTCGCTCCGACCTAGAGAGAGAGCGAGCGAGCGTGAGTGCCAGGGTGAATGACGGGGAGGGGGCGAGCGAGCTTGCGGGAGGGGGCGGGGGACCCTCGGGAGGGCACGCGATTGAGAACGAGCGATTGAGAGCTGCGCTGTGAGGGGCCGCGGGGAGGGGGGGGGCGGGGGGAGTGGGTGCCGCGAGAGTGAGGCAGAGCGCAAGGGTTATGGGGAGTGGGCGGGGAAATGGCGTTGAGGCCAAGATCAGAGCAGCCATGATCTCAATGAATGGCGGAGCAGGCTCGAGGGGCCGAATGGCCGACTCCTGCTCCTATTTCTTATGTTCTTATGTAGCGAGCCAGAGAGGGAGTGGCAGACAAGAGAGACAGAAAGTTAGTTAGATACTGCCACTGCTCTCATGCTGGGACAGGGAGCAAGATATACAATTTGGCTGCTGCTCATTTCTGGAATCGGTTACCTGTTCAAACAGCGTACTATCCTGATCCCCACTCCCAACTTCGAACGACACTTTACGTTTCGACATTCTTGCTGCAGTGATCTGTTAAGAAGACAGACAGTGTTTATAAATACCAACAGTGGATAGATATCAAACAGGAGAGACATACATTCTGACCACAGTGAGTTTGGTTCGCCAACCAATGCTCCCAGGGCAGGTACAGCATGGGTTAGATACAGAGTGAAGCTCCTCTACACTGTCCCATCAAACACTCCCAGGACAGGTACAGCACGGGTTAGATACAGAGTAAAGCTCCCTCTACACTGTCCCATCAAACAGTCCCAGGGCAGGTACAGCAATAACGTGGTCATTATTATGAAGCAGGAAACATGGCAGCCAGTAAGTGCATAGGGAGACCCCACAAACACCAATGAGATAAATAACCAGGGAGCTGGCCATCCTAGACTGGGTGATGTGTAATGAGAAAGGACTAATTAGCAATCTTGTTGTGCAAGGCCCCTTGGGGAAGAGTGACCATAACATGGTAGAATTCTTTATTAGGATGGAGAGTGACACTGTTAATTCAGAAACTAGAGTCCTGAACTTAGGGAAAGGTAATTTCGATGGTTTGAGACGTGAATTGGCTAGGATAGACTGACAAATGATACTTAAAGGGTTGATGGTGGATGGCAGACATTTAAAGATCACATGGATGAACTTCAGCAATTGTACACCCCTGTCTGGAGTAAAAATAAAACGCGGAAGGTGGCTCAACCGTTGCTAACAAGGGAAATTAAGGATAGTGTTAAATCCAAGGAAGAGGCATATAAATTAGCCAGAAAAAGCAGCAAACCTGAGAACTGGGAGAAATACAGAATTCAACAGAGGAGGACAAAGGGTTTAATTAAGAGGGGGAAAATAGAGTATGAGAGGAAGCTTGCTGGGAACATAAAAACTGACTGCAAAAGCTTCTTTTGATATGTGAAGAGAAGAAGATTAGTGACGACAAATGTAGGTCCCTTGCAGTCAGAATCAGGTGAATTTATAATGAGGAAACAAAGAAATTGTGGACCAGTTCAACAAATATTTGGATTCTGTCTTCACGAAGGAAGACACATAACTTTCCGGAAGTACTAGGGGACCGAGGGTCTAGTGAGAAGGAGGAACTGAAGGAAATCCTTATTAGGCAGGAAATTGTGTTAGGGAAATTGATGGGATTGAAGGCCGATAAATCCCCAGGGCCTGATAGTCTGCATCCGAGAGTACTTAAGGAAGTGGCCCTAGAAATAGTGGATGCATTGGAGATCATTTTCCAACAGTCTATCGACTCTGGATCGGTCCCTATGGACTGGAGGGTAGCTAATGTAACCCCACTTTTTAAAAAAGGAGGGAGAGAGAAAACAGGGAATTATAGACCGGTTAGCCTGACATCAGTAGTGGGGAAAATGTTGGAATCAATTATTAAAGATGAAATAGCAGCACATTTGGAAAGCAGTGACAGGATCGGTCCAAGTCAGCATGGATTTATGAAAGGGAAATCATGCTTGACAAATCTTCGAGAATTTTTTTGAGGATGTAACTGGTAGAGTGGACAAGGGAGAACCAGTGGATGTGGTGTATTTGGACTTTCAAAAGGCTTTTGACAAGGTCCTACACAAGAGATTAGTGTACAAAATCAAAGCACATGGTATTGGGGGTAATGTACTGACGTGGATAGAGAACTGGTTGGCAGACAGGAAGCAGAGAGTCGGGATAAACGGGTCCTTTTCAGAATGGGAGGCAGTGACTAGTGGGGTACCGCAGGGCTCAGTGCTGGGACCCCAGCTCTTTACAATATACATTAATGATTTAGATGAAGGAATTCAGTGTAATAGCTCCAAGTTTGCAGATGACACTAAACTGGTTGGCGGTGTGAGCTGTGAGGAGGATGCTATGAGGCTGCAGGGTGACTTGGACAGGTTAGGTGAGTGGGCAAATACATGGCAGATGAAGTATAATGTGGATAAATGTGAGGTTATCCACTTTGGTGGCAAAAACACAAAGGCAGAATATTATCTGAATGGTGACAGATTATGAAAAGGGGAGGTGCAACGAGACCTGGGTGTCATGGTACATCAGTCATTGAAAGTCGGCATGCAGGTACAGCAGGCGGTGAAGAAGGCAAATGGTATGTTGGCCTTCACAGCAAGGGGATTTGAGTATATGAGCAGGGAGGTCTTACTGCAGCTGCACAGAGCCTTAGTGAGGCCTCACCTGGAATATTGTGTTCAGTTTTGGTCTCCTAATCTGAGAAAGGACGTTCTTGCTATTGAGGGAGTGCAGCGAAGGTTCACCAGACTGATTCCAGGGATGACGGAACTGACATATGAGGAGAGACTGGACCAACTGGGCTTATATTTACTGGAGCTTAGAAGGATGAGAGGGGATCTCATAGAAACATATAAGATTCTGACGGGACTGAACAGGTTAGATGCAGGAAGAATGTTCCCGATGTTGGGGAAGTCCAGAACCAGGGGACACAGTCTAAGGATAAGGGGTAAGCCATTTAGGACTGAGATGAGGAGAAACTTCTTCACTCAGAGAGTTGTTGAGCTGTGGAATTCCCTGCCGCAGAGAGTTGTTGATGCCAGTTCATTGGATATATTCAAGAGGGAGTTAGATATGGCCCTTACTGGTAAAGGGATCAAGGGGTATGGAGAGAAAGCAGATAAGGGGTACTGAAGCAACGTTCAGCCATGATCTTATTGAATGGTGGTGCAGACTCGAAGGGCCGAATGGCCTACTCCTGCACCTATTTTCTATGTTTCAATGGGCAGATAATCTGTGTGTTTCAGTGCTGCTGGTTGAGGGATAAATATTGAACTTGGGACACTGGGTTGAACTCACCTGACCTTCGAATGGTGACATGGGACCTTTTACGTTCAAATGAGGGGTTAGACGTTGGGTTTAGTATCTCATCCGACAGTGCGGCACTCCCTCAGTACTGACCCTCCCTCAGTACTGACCCTCCGACAGTGCGGCACTCCCTCAGTACTGACCCTCCGACACTCCCTCAGTACTGACCCTCCGAAGGTCCGGCACTCCCTCAGTACTGCCCCTCCGACACTCCCTCAGTACTGACCCTCCGACAGTGCGGAACTCCCTCAGTACTGACCCTCCGAAAGTCCGGCACTCCCTCAGTACTGCCCCTCCGACAGTCCGGCACTCCCTCAGTACTGACCCTCCGACAGTGCGGAACTCCCTCAGTACTGACCCTCCGAAAGTCCGGCACTCCCTCAGTACTGCCCCTCCGACAGTGCGGCACTCCCTCAGTACTGCCCCTCCGGCAGTGCGGCACTCCCTCAGTACTGCCCCTCCGGCAGTCCCTCAGTACTGCCCCTCCCGCAGTGCGCCGCTCCCTCAGTACTGCCCCTCCGACAGTGCGGCACTCCCTCAGTACTGCCCCTCCCGCAGTGCGGCACTCCCTCAGTACTGCCCCTCCCGCAGTGCGGCACTCCCTCAGTACTGCCCCTCCGGCAGTGCGGCACTCCCTCAGTACTGCCCCTCCGGCACTCCCTCAGTACTGCCCCTCCGGCAGTGCGGCGCTCCCTCAGTACTGCCCCTCCGGCAGTGCGGCGCTCCCTCAGTACTGCCCCTCCGGCAGTGCGGCACTCCCTCAGTACTGCCCCTCCCGCAGTGCGGCACTCCCTCAGTACTGCCCCTCCGGCAGTGCGGCACTCCCTCAGTACTGCCCCTCCGGCAGTGCGGCACTCCCTCAGTACTGCCCCTCCGGCAGTGCGGCACTCCCTCAGTACTGCCCCTCCGGCAGTGCGGCACTCCCTCAGTACTGCCCCTCCGGCAGTGCGGCACTCCCTCAGTACTGCCCCTCCGGCAGTGCGGCACTCCCTCAGTACTGCCCCTCCGGCAGTGCGGCACTCCCTCAGTACTGCCCCTCCGGCAGTGCGGCACTCCCTCAGTACTGCCCCTCCGGCAGTGCGGCACTCCCTCAGTACTGCCCCTCCGGCAGTGCGGCACTCCCCTCAGTACTGCCCCTCCGGCAGTGCGGCACTCCCTCAGTACTGCCCCTCCGGCAGTGCGGCACTCCCTCAGTACTGCCCCTCCGGCAGTGCGGCACTCCCTCAGTACTGCCCCTCCGGCAGTGCGGCACTCCCTCAGTACTGCCCCTCCCGCAGTGCGGCACTCCCTCTTACGACTGTCCCAAGGCGCATCACAAGTGTTTTATAAGACAAAAAAATTGACACTGAGCCACATAAGGGGAAATTAGGGCAGGTGACCAAAATCTCGATCAAAGAGGTTGGTTTTAAGGAGCGTCTTTAACGGAGGAAAGAGAGGTGGAGAGGTTTAGGCAGGGAGTTCCAGAGCTTGGGGCCCAGGCAACTGAAGGCATGGCCACCGATGGTGGAGTGATTATAATCAGGGATGGTCAAGAAGACTGAATTAGGAGCACAAATAAGAGCAGGAGTCGGGCATTTGGCCCATCGAGCCTGCTCCGCCATTCAATGAGATCATGAGCTGAGCTCCACGCTGCCCGCTCCCCATAACCCTTTATTTTATTCCCTTATCGCTCAAAATCTGTCTATCTCCACCTGATATATATTCAATGACCCAGCCTCCACAGATGTCTCGGTGGCTGGGGGGGGGGGGGGGGGAGTGGGGCTGGAGCCGGTTACAGAGATAGGGAGGGGTGTAGGAGGTTACAGAGATAGGGAGGGGTGTAGGGGCTGGAGGGGTTACAGAGATAGGGAGGGGTGTAGGGGCTGGAGGAGATTGCAGAGATAGGGAGGAGTATAGGGGATGGAGGAGGTTACAGAGATAGGGAGGGGTGTAGGGGCTGGAGGAGATTACAGAGATAGGGAGGGGTGTAGGGGCTGGAGGAGGTTACAGAGATAGGGAGGGGTGTAGGGGCTGGAGGAGGTTGCAGAGATAGGGAGGGGTGTAGGGGCTGGAGGAGGTTACAGAGATAGGGAGCGATGTAGGGGCTGGAGGAGGTTACAGAGATAGGGAGGGGTGTAGGGGCTGGAGGAGGTTACAGAGATAGGGAGGGGTGTAGGGGCTGGAGGAGGTTACAGAGATAGGGAGGGGGTGAGGGCCATGAAGGGATTTGTAAACAGGATGAGAATTTTTAAATTGAGGAGTTGCTTAACCGGGAGCCGATGTCGGTCAGTGAGCACAGGGGGTGATGGGTGAGGG